>NW_027141629.1:900000-1145445 GCF_036365525.1 Heterodontus francisci | reverse complement strand
TCGTCCCCACTCTCCGTCCCCACTCTCCGTCCCCTCTCACCGTCCCAACTCTCCGACCCAACTCTCCGTCCCAACTCTCCGTCCCCACTCTCCGTCCCCACTCTCCGTCCCCACTCTCCGTCCCCACTCTCCGTCCCCACTCTCCGTCCCCACTCCCCGTCCCCACTCCCCGTCCCCACTCCCCGTCCCCACTCCCCGTCCCCACTCCCCGTCCCCACTCCCCGTCCCCACTCCCAGTCCCCACTCCCCGTCCCCACTCCCCGTCCCCACTCCCCGTCCCCACTCCCCGTCCTCACTCCCCGTCCTCACTCCCCGTCCTCACTCCCCGTCCTCACTCCCCGTCCTCACTCCCCGTCCCCACTCCCCGTCCCCACTCCCCGTCCTCACTCCCCTTCCTCACTCCCCGTCCTCACTCCCCGTCCTCACTCCCCGTCCCCACTCCCCGTCCCCACTCCCCGTCCCCACTCCCCGTCCCCACTCCCCGTCCCCACTCCCCGTCCCCACTCTCCCTCCCTACTCTCCCTCCCCACTCTCCCTCCCCACTCTCCCTCCCCACTCTCCGTCCCCACTCCCCGTCCCCACTCCCCGTCCCCACTATCCGCCCCCACTCCCCGCTCCAACTACCCGTCCCCACTCCCCGTCCCCACTCCCCCTCCCCACTCCCCCTCCCCACTCTCCCTCACCACTCTCCCTCCCCACTCTCCCTCCCCACTCTCCCTCCCCACTCTCCCTCCCCACTCTCCCTCCCCACTCTCCGTCCCCACTCTCCGTCCCCACTCTCCGTCCCCACTCTCCGTCCCCACTCTCCGTCCCCACTCTCCGTCCCCACTCTCCGTCCCCACTCTCCGTCCCCACTCTCCGTCCCCACTCTCCGTCCCCACTCACGGTCCCCACTCAATGTAGCCACTGCCCATCCCCACTGCCCGTCCCCAATCCTCGTCCCCGCTCCCTGTCCCCGCTCCACGTCCCCTCTCCCGTCCCCTCTCCCCGTCCCCTCTCCCCGTCCCCTCTCCCCGTCCCCACTCGCCCTCCTGACTCGCCCTCCCCACTCGCCCTCCCCACCCAGCGTCCCCACCCCCCGTCCCCACGCCCCGTCCCCACGCCCCGTCCCCACGCCCCGTCCCCAATCGCCGTCCCCATGCCCCGTCCCCACTCGCCGTTCCCCACTCGCCCTCCCCACTCGCCCCTCCCCACTCGCCCTCCCCACTCGCCCTCCCCACTCGCCCTCCCCAATCGCCGTCCCCACTCGCCGTTCCCCACTCGCCGTTCCCCACTCGCCCTCCCCACTCGCCCTCCCCACCCCCTGTCCCCACCCCCTGTCCCCACCCCCTGTCCCCACCCCCCGTCCCCACGCCCCGTCCCCACGCCCCGTCCCCACGCCCCGTCCCCACGCCCCGTCCCCACGCCCCGTCCCCACGCCCCGTCCCCACGCGCCGTCCCCACTCACCGTCCCCACGCCCCGTCCTCACGCCCCGTCCCCACTCGCCGTTTTCCACTCCCCGTCCCCGCTCCCCGTCCCCGCTCCCCGTCCCCGCTCCCCGTCCCCGCTCCCGGACCTCGCTCCCCGTCCCCGCTCCCCGTCCTCGCTCCCTGTCCTCGCCCCCGTCCCCGCTCCCCGTCCCCGCTCCCCGTCCCCGCTCCCCGTCCCCACTCCCCGTACCCGCTCCCCGTAAACGCTCCCCGTAACCACTCCCCGTATCCACTCCCCGTATCCACTCCCCGTCCCCACTCTCCGTCCCCACTCTCGGTCCCCAATCCCCGTCCCCACTCAATGTAGCCACTGCCCATCCCCACTACCCGTCCCCACTCCTTGTCCCCACTCCTTGTTCCCACTCCTTGTTCCCACTCCCCGTCCCCACTCCCCGTCCCCACTCTCCGTCCCCACTCTCCGTCCCCACTCTCCGTCCCCACTCTCCGTCCCCACACGCCGTCCCCACGCCCCGTCCCCACGCCCCGTCCGCACGCCCCGTCCCCACTCGCCGTCCCCACGCCCCGTCCCCACGCCCCGTCCCCACGCCCCGTCCCCACACCCCGTCCCCACGCCCCGTCCCCACTCCCCGCCCCCACTAACCGTCCCCACGCCCCGTCCCCACGCCCCGTCCCCACGCCCCGTCCCCACTCCCCGCCCCCACTAACCGTCCCCACTCCCCGTCCCCACTCCCCGTCCCCACTCCCCGTCCCCACTCCCCGCCCCCACTCCCCGCCCCCACTCCCCGCCCCCACTAACCGTCCCCACTAACCGTCCCCACAAACCGTCCCCACTCCCTGTCCACACTCCCCGTCCCCACACCCCGTCCCCACACCCCGTCCCCACACCCCGTCCCCACTCCCCACTCCCCATCCCCACTCCCCACTCCTCACTCCCCACTCCCCACTCCCCACTAACCGTCCCCACTAACCGTCCCCACTAACCGTCCCCACTAACCGTCCCCACTCCCCGTCCCCACTCCCCGTCCCCACTCCCCGTAGCCACTCACCGTCCCCACTCTCCGTCCCCACTCTCCGTCCACACTCCCCGTCCACACTCCCCGTCCACACTCCCCGTCACCACTCTCCGTCACCACTCTCCGTCCCCACTCTCCGTCCCCACTCTCCGTCCCCACTCCCCGTCCCCACTCCCCTTCCCCACTCCCAGTCCCCCGTCCCCGCTCCCCGTCCCCGCTCCCCGTCCCCGCTCCCCGTCCCCGCACCCCGTCCACACTCTCCTTCCCCTCTCTCCTTCCCCTCTCTCCGTCCCCTCTCTCCGTCCCCTCTCCCCGTCCCCTCTCCCCGTCCCCACTCCCCCTCCCCTCTCCCCCTCCCCTCTCCCCCTCCCCTCTCCCCCTCCACTCTCCCCCTCCCCCTCCCCTCTCCCCCTCCCCTCTCCCCCTCCCCTCTCCCCCTCCCCTCTCCCCCTCCCCTCTCCCCGTCCCCTCTCCCTCCCCACTCTCCCTCCCCACTCACCCCTCCCCACTCACCCTCCCCACTCACCCTCCCCACTCACCCTCCCCACTCACCCACCCCACTCACCCACCCCACTCACCCACCCCACTCACCCACCCCACTCACCCTCCCCACTCACCCTCCCCACTCACCCTCCCCACTCACCCTCCCCACTCACTCTCCCCACTCACTCTCCCCACTCACCCTCCCCACTCACCCTCCCCATTCACCCTCCGCACTCACCCTCCCCACTCAATGTAGCCACTGCCCGTCCCCACTGCCCGTCCCCACTGCCCGTCCCCACTCCTCGTCCCCACTCCTCGTCCCCACTCTCCGTCCCCTCTCACCGTCCCAACTCTCCGTCCCAACTCTCCGTCCCAACTCTCCGTCCCAACTCTCCGTCCCCACTCTCCGTCCCCACTCTCCGTCCCCACTCTCCGTCCCCACTCCCCGTCCCCACTCCCCGTCCCCACTCCCCGTCCCCACTCCCCGTCCTCACTCCCCGTCCCCACTCCCCTTCCCCTCTCCCCGTCCTCACTCACCGTCCTCACTCTCCGTCCCCACTCCCCGTCCCCACTCCCCGTCCCCACTCCCCGTCCCCACTCCCCGTCCCCACTCCCCGTCCCCACTCCCCGTCCCCACTCCCCGTCCTCACTCCCCGTCCCCACTCCCCGTCCCCACTCCCCGTCCTCACTCCCCGTCCTCACTCCCCGTCCTCACTCCCCGTCCCCACTCCCCGTCCCCACTCCCCGTCCCCACTCCCCGTCCCCACTCACCGTCCCCACCCCCCGTCCCCACTCTCCCTCCCCACTCTCCCTCCCCACTCTCCCTCCCCACTCTCCCTCCCCACTCTCCGTCCCCACTCCCCGTCCCCACTCCCCGCCCCCACTCCCCGCCCCCACTAACCGTCCCCACTAACCGTCCCCACTAACCGTCCCCACTCCCTGTCCACACTCCCCGTCCCCACACCCCGTCCCCACACCCCGTCCCCACACCCCGTCCCCACTCCCCACTCCCCATCCCCACTCCCCATCCCCACTCCCCACTCCTCACTCCCCACTCCCCACTCCCCACTCCCCGCCCCCACTAACCGTCCCCACTAACCGTCCCCACTAACCGTCCCCACTAACCGTCCCCACTCCCCGTCCCCACTCCCCGTAGCCACTCCCCGTCCCCACTCTCCGTCCCCACTCTCCGTCCACACTCCCCGTCCACACTCCCCGTCCACACTCCCCGTCCACACTCCCCGTCACCACTCTCCGTCCCCACTCTCCGTCCCCACTCTCCGTCCCCACTCTCCGTCCCCACTCCCCGTCCCCACTCCCCGTCCCCGCTCCCCGTCCCCGCTCCCCGTCCCCGCTCCCCGTCCCCGCTCCCCGTCCACGCTCCCCGTCCACACTCTCCTTCCCCTCTCTCCTTCCCCTCTCTCCGTCCCCTCTCTCCGTCCCCTCTCCCCGTCCCCTCTCCCCGTCCCCACTCCCCCTCCCCTCTCCCCCTCCCCTCTCCCCCTCCCCTCTCCCCCTCCACTCTCCCCCTCCCCCTCCCCTCTCCCCCTCCCCTCTCCCCCTCCCCTCTCCCCCTCCCCTCTCCCCCTCCCCTCTCCCCGTCCCCTCTCCCCGTCCCCTCTCCCGTCCCCTCTCCCTCCCCACTCTCCCTCCCCACTTACCCTCCCCACTCACCCTCCCCACTCACCCTCCCCACTCACCCTCCCCACTCACCCACCCCACTCACCCACCCCACTCACCCACCCCACTCACCCACCCCACTCACCCTCCCCACTCACCCTCCCCACTCACCCTCCCCACTCACCCTCCCCACTCACCCTCCCCACTCACCCTCCCCACTCACCCTCCCCACTCAATGTAGCCACTGCCCGTCCCCACTGCCCGTCCCCACTGCCCGTCCCCACTCCTCGTCCCCACTCCTCGTTCCCACTCTCCGTCCCCACTCACCGTCCCCACTCTCCGTCCCCTCTCACCGTCCCAACTCTCCGTCCCAACTCTCCGTCCCAACTCTCCGTCCCCGCTCCCCGTCCCCGCTCCCCGTCCCCGCTCCCCGTCCACACTCTCCTTCCCCTCTCTCCTTCCCCTCTCTCCGTCCCCTCTCTCCGTCCCCTCTCCCCGTCCCCTCTCCCCGTCCCCACTCCCCCTCCCCTCTCCCCCTCCCCTCTCCCCCTCCCCTCTCCCCCTCCACTCTCCCCCTCCCCCTCCCCTCTCCCCCTCCCCTCTCCCCCTCCCCTCTCCCCCTCTCCCCTCTCCCCGTCCCCTCTCCCTCCCCACTCTCCCTCCCCACTCACCCTCCCCACTCACCCTCCCCACTCACCCTCCCCACTCACCCACCCCACTCACCCACCCCACTCACCCACCCCACTCACCCACCCCACTCACCCTCCCCACTCACCCTCCCCACTCACCCTCCCCACTCACCCTCCCCACTCACCCTCCCCACTCACCCTCCGCACTCACCCTCCCCACTCAATGTAGCCACTGCCCGTCCCCACTGCCCGTCCCCACTGCCCGTCCCCACTCCTCGTCCCCACTCCTCGTTCCCACTCTCCGTCCCCTCTCACCGTCCCCACTCACCGTCCCCACTCTCCGTCCCCTCTCACCGTCCCAACTCTCCGTCCCAACTCTCCGTCCCAACTCTCCGTCCCAACTCTCCGTCCCCACTCTCCGTCCCCACTCTCCGTCCCCACTCTCCGTCCCCACTCTCCGTCCCCACTCCCCGTCCCCACTCCCTGTCCCCACTCCCCGTCCTCACTCCCCGTCCCCACTCCCCGTCCCCACTCCCCGTCCTCACTCCCCGTCCTCACTCCCCGTCCTCACTCCCCGTCCCCACTCCCCGTCCCCACTCCCCGTCCCCACTCCCCGTCCCCACTCCCCGTCCCCACTCTCCCTCCCCACTCTCCCTCCCCACTCTCCCTCCCCACTCTCCGTCCCCACTCCCCGTCCCCACTCGCCGCCCCCACTCCCCGCCCCCACTCCCCGCTCCAACTCCCCGTCCCCACTCCCCGTCCCCACTCCCCGTCCGCACTCTCCCTCCCCACTCCCCCTCCCCACTCTCCCTCCCCACTCTCCCTCCCCACTCTCCCTCCCCACTCTCCCTCCCCACTCTCCCTCCCCACTCTCCCTCCCCACTCTCCCTCCCCACTCTCCGTCCCCACTCAATGTAGCCACTGCCCATCCCCACTGCCCGTCCCCAATCCTCGTCCCCGCTCCCAGTCCCCGCTCCCCGTCCCCTCTCCCCGTCCCCTCTCCCCGTCCCCTCTCCCCGTCCCCTGTCCCCGTCCCCTCTCCCCGTCCCCTCTCCCCGTCCCCACTCGCCCTCCCCACTCGCACTCCCCACTCCCCACTCCTCACTCCCCACTCCCCACTCCCCGCCCCCACTAACCGTCCCCACTAACCGTCCCCACTAACCGTCCCCACTAACCGTCCCCACTCCCCGTCCCCACTCCCCGTAGCCACTCACCGTCCCCACTCTCCGTCCCCACTCTCCGTCCACACTCCCCGTCCACACTCCCCGTCACCACTCCCCGTCCCCACTCTCCGTCCCCACTCTCCGTCCCCACTCCCCGTCCCCACTCCCCGTCCCCACTCCCCGTCCCCCGTCCCCACTCCCCGTCCCCGCTCCCCGTCCCCGCTCCCCGTCCACGCTCTCCTTCCCCTCTCTCCTTCCCCTCTCTCCGTCCCCTCTCCCCGTCCCCTCTCCCCGTCCCCTCTCCCCGTCCCCTCTCCCCGTCCCCTCTCCCCGTCCCCACTCCCCGTCCCCTCTCCCCCTCCACTCTCCCCCTCCCCCTCCCCTCTCCCCCTCCCCTCTCCCCCTCCCCTCTCCCCGTCCCCTCTCTCCGTCCCCTCTCCCCGTCCCCTCTCCCCGTCCCCTCTCCCTCCCCACTCTCCCTCCCCACTCTCCCTCCCCACTCACCCTCCCCACTCACCCTCCCCACTCACCCTCCCCACTCACCCTACCCACTCACCCTCCCCACTCACCCTCCCCACTCACCCTCCCCACTCAATGTAGCCACTGCCCGTCCCCACTGCCCGTCCCCACTGCCCGTCCCCACTGCCCGTCCCCACTCCTCGTCCCCACTCTCCGTCCCCTCTCACCGTCCCCACTCTCCGTCCCCTCTCACCGTCCCAACTCTCCGTCCCAACTCTCCGTCCCAACTCTCCGTCCCAACTCTCCGTCCCCACTCTCCGTCCCCACTCTCAGTCCCCACTCCCCGTCCCCACTCCCCGTCCCCACTCCCCGTCCCCACTCCCCGTCCTCACTCCCCGTCCCCACTCCCCTTCCCCTCTCCCCGTCCTCACTCACCGTCCTCACTCCCCGTCCTCACTCCCCGTCCTCACTCCCCGTCCTCACTCCCCGTCCCCACTCCCCGTCCCCACTCCCCGTCCCCACTCCCCGTCCCCACTCCCCGTCCCCACTCCCCGTCCCCACTCCCCGTCCCCACTCCCCGTCCCCACTCTCCCTCCCCACTCTCCCTCCCCACTCTCCCTCCCCACTCTCCCTCCCCACTCTCCCTCCCCACTCTCCGTCCCCACTCTCCGTCCCCACTCCCCGTCCCCACTCCCCGTCCCCACTCCCCGTCCCCACTCCCCGCCACCACTCGCCGCCACCACTCCCCGCCCCCACTCCCCGCTCCAACTCCCCGTCCCCACTCCCCGTCCCCACTCCCCGTCCCCACTCCCCGTCTCCACTCCCCGTCCCCACTCCCCGTCCCCACTCCCCGTCCCCAATCTCCCTCCCCACTCTCCCTCCCCACTCTCCCTCCCCACTCTCCCTCCCCACTCTCCCTCCCCACTCTCCGTCCCCACTCTCCGTCCCCACTCCCCGTCCCCACTCCCCGTCCCCACTCCCCGTCCCCACTCCCCGTCCCCACTCCCCGCCACCACTCTCCCTCCCCACTCTCCCTCCCCACTCTCCCTCCCCACTCTCCCTCCCCACTAACCGTCCCCACACCCCGTCCCCACACCCCGTCCCCACACCCCGTCCCCACACCCCGTCCCCACTCCCCGTCCCCACTCCCCATAGCCACTCACCATCACCACTCCCCGACCCCACTCACCGTCCCCACTCACCGTCCCCACTCACCGTCCCCTCTCTCCGTCCCCTCTCTCCGTCCCCTCTCTCCGTCCCCTCTCCCCGTCCCCTCTCCCCGTCCCCTCTCCCCGTCCCCTCTCCCCGTCCCCTCTCCCCGTCCCCTCTCCCCGTCCCCACTCCCCGTCCCCACTCCCCGTCCCCACTCACCGTCCCCACTTACCGTCCCCACTCACCGTCCCCACTCACAGTCCCCACTCCCCGTCCCCAATCAATGTAGCCACTCCCCGTCCCCACTCCCCGTCCCCACTCCCCGTCCCCACTCCCCGTCCCCACTCACCGTCCCCACTCCCCGTCCCCACTCCCCGTCCCCACTAACCGTCCCCACTCCCCGTCCCCACTCCCCGTCCCCACTCCCCGACCCCACTCACCGTCCCCTCTCCCCGTCCCCTCTCCCCGTCCCCTCTCCCCGTCCCCACTCCCCGTCCCCACTCCCCGTCCCCACTCCCCGTCCCCACTCCCCGTCCCCACTCCCCGTCCCCACTCCCCGTCCCCACACCCCGTCCACACTCTGCGTCCCCTCTCACCGTCCCCACTCTGCGTCCCCTCTCACCGTCCCCACTCACCGTCCCCACTCACCGTCCCCACTCACCGTCCCCACTCCCCGTCCCCACTCCCCGTCCCCACTCCCCGTCCCCACTCCCCGTCCCCACTCACCGGCCCCTCTCCCCGTCCCCACGCCCCGTCCCCACGCCTCGTCCCCACGCCCCGTCCCCACGCCCCGTCCCCACGCCCCGTCCCCACTCCCCGTCCCCACTCCCCGTCCCCACTCCCCGTCCCCACTCCCCGTCCCCACTCCCCGTCCCCACAAACAGCCCCCACTAACCGCCCCCACTAACCGTCCCCACTAACCGTCCCCACACCCCGTCCCCACACCCCGTCCCCACACCCCGTCCCCACTCCCCGTCCCCACTCCCCATAGCCACTCACCATCACCACTCCCCGACCCCACTCACCGTCCCCACTCACCGTCCCCACTCACCGTCCCCACTCACCGTCCCCTCTCTCCGTCCCCTCTCTCCGTCCCCTCTCTCCGTCCCCTCTCTCCGTCCCCTCTCTCCGTCCCCTCTCTCCGTCCCCTCTCCCCGTCCCCTCTCCCCGTCCCCTCTCCCCGTCCCCTCTCCCCGTCCCCTCTCCCCGTCCCCACTCCCCGTCCCCACTCCCCGTCCCCACTCACCGTCCCCACTCACCGTCCCCACTCCCCGTCCCCAATCAATGTAGCCACTCCCCGTCCCCACTCCCCGTCCCCACTCCCCGTCCCCACTCCCCGTCCCCACTCCCCGTCCCCACTCCCCGTCCCCACTCACCGTCCCCACTCCCCGTCCCCACTAACCGTCCCCACTCCCCGTCCCCACTCCCCGTCCCCACTCCCCGACCCCACTCACCGTCCCCTCTCCCCGTCCCCTCTCCCCGTCCCCTCTCCCCGTCCCCTCTCCCCGTCCCCACTCACCGTCCCCACTCCCCGTCCCCACTCCCCGTCCCCACTCCCCGTCCACACTCTGCGTCCCCTCTCACCGTCCCCACTCTGCGTCCCCTCTCACCGTCCCCACTCCCCGTCCCCACTCACCGTCCCCACTCACCGTCCCCACTCACCGTCCCCTCTCCCCGTCCCCACGCCCCGTCCCCACGCCTCGTCCCCACGCCCCGTCCCCACGCCTCGTCCCCACGCCCCGTCCCCATGCCCCGTCCCCACTCCCCGTCCCCACTCCCCGTCCCCACTCCCCGTCCCCACTCCCCGTCCCCACTAACAGCCCCCACTAACAGCCCCCACTAACCGCCCCCACTAACCGTCCCCACTAACCGTCCCCACACCCCGTCCCCACACCCCGTCCCCACACCCCGTCCCCACTCCCCGTCCCCACTCCCCATAGCCACTCACCGTCACCACTCCCCGACCCCACTCACCGTCCCCACTCACCGTCCCCACTCACCGTCCCCACTCACCGTCCCCACTCACCGTCCCCTCTCTCCGTCCCCTCTCTCCGTCCCCTCTCCCCGTCCCCTCTCCCCGTCCCCTCTCCCCGTCCCCTCTCCCCGTCCCCTCTCCCCGTCCCCTCTCCCCGTCCCCACTCCCCGTCCCCACTCCCCGTCCCCACTCCCCGTCCCCACTCACCGTCCCCACTCACCGTCCCCACTCCCCGTCCCCAATCAATGTAGCCACTCCCCGTCCCCACTCCCCGTCCCCACTCCCCGTCCCCACTCCACGTCCCCACTCCCCGTCCCCACTCCCCGTCCCCACTAACCGTCCCCACTCCCCGTCCCCACTCCCCGTCCCCACTCCCCGACCCCACTCACCGTCCCCTCTCCCCGTCCCCTCTCCCCGTCCCCTCTCCCCGTCCCCTCTCCCCGTCCCCACTCACCGTCCCCACTCCCCGTCCCCACTCCCCGTCCCCACTCCCCGTCCCCACTCCCCGTCCCCACTCTGCGTCCCCTCTCACCGTCCCCACTCTGCGTCCCCTCTCACCGTCCCCACTCACCGTCCCCACTCACCGTCCCCACTCCCCGTCCCCACTCCCCATCCCCACTCCCCGTCCCCACTCCCCGTCCCCACTCACCGTCCCCACTCACCGTCCCCTCTCCCCGTCCCCACGCCCCGTCCCCACGCCTCGTCCCCACGCCCCGTCCCCACGCCCCGTCCCCACGCCCCGTCCCCACTCCCCGTCCCCACTCCCCGTCCCCACTCCCCGTCCCCACTCCCGGTCCCCACTAACCGTCCCCACTAACCGTCCCCACTAACCGTCCCCACTAACCGTCCCCACACCCCGTCCCCACTCCCCGTCCCCACTCCCCGACCCCACACACCGTCCCCACTCACCGTCCCCACTCACCGTCCCCACTCACCGTCCCCACTCACCGTCCCCTCTCTCCGTCCCCTCTATCCGTACCCTCTCTCCGTACCCTCTCCCCGTCCCCTCTCCCCGTCCCCTCTCCCCGTCCCCTCTCGCCGTCCCCTCTCCCCGTCCCCTCTCCCCGTCCGCACTCCCCGTCCGCACTCCCCGTCCCCACTCCCCGTCCCCACTCACCGTCCCCACTCACCGTCCCCACTCACCGTCACCACTCACCGTCCCCACTCCCCGTCCCCAATCAATGTAGCCACTCCCCGTCCCCACTCACCGTCCCCACTCACCGTCCCCACTCACCGTCCCCACTCACCGTCCCCACTCACCGTCCCCACTCCCCGTCCCCACTAACCGTCCCCACTCCCCGTCCCCACTCCCCGACCCCACTCACCGTCCCCTCTCCCCGTCCCCTCTCCCCGTCCCCTCTCCCCGTCCCCTCTCCCCGTCCCCACTCACCGTCCCCACTCCCCGTCCCCACTCCCCGTCCCCACTCCCCGTCCCCACTCCCCGTCCACACTCCCCGTCCACACTCTGCGTCCCCTCTCACCGTCCCCACTCTGCGTCCCCTCTCACCGTCCCCTCTCACCGTCCCCTCTCACCGTCCCCTCTCACCGTCCCCTCTCACCGTCCCCTCTCCCCGTCCCCTCTCCCCGTCCCGACTCCCCGTCCCCACTCCCCGTCCCCACTCCCCGTCCCCACTCCCCGTCCCCACTCAATGTAGCCACTCCCCGTCCCCACTCAATGTAGCCACTCCCCGTCCCCACTCCTCGTTCCCACTCCCCACTCCCCGTCCCCACTCCCCTTCGCCACTCCCCACTCCCCGTCCCCACTCCCCGTCCCCACTCCCCACTCCCCGTCCCCACTCCCCACTCCCCGTCCCCACTCCCCACTCCCCGTCCCCACTCCCCACTCCCCGTCCCCACTCCCGGTCCCCACTCCCCACTCCCCACTCCCCACTCCCCACTCCCTGTCCCCACAACCCACTCCCCGTCCCCACTCCCCGTCCCCACTCAATGTAGCCACACCCCGTCCCCACTCCCCACTCCCCGTCCCCACACCCCACTCCCCGTCCCCACTCCCCACTCCCCGTCGCCACTCCTCAATCCCCGTCCCCACTCCCCACTCCCCGTCCCCACTCCCCACTCCCCGTCCCCACTCCCACTCCTCACTCCCCGTCCCCACTCCCCACTCCGCTCTGCCCACTCCCCGCCCCCACTCCCCGTCCCCACAACCCGTCCCCACAACCCGTCCCCACTCCCCGTCCCCACTCCCCCTCCCCACTCCCCCTCCCCACTACCCCTCCCCACTACCCCTGCCCACTACCCCTCCCCACTCAACGTCCCCACTCAACGTCCCCACTCCCCCTTCCCACTCCCCCTCCCCACTCCCCCTCCCCACTCCCCGTCCTCACTCCCCGTCCCCACTCCCCGTCCCCACTCCCCGTCCCCACTCCCCGTCCCCACTCAACGTCCCCACTCAACGTCCCCACTCAACGTCCCCACTCCCCCTCCCCACTCCCCCTCCCCGCTCCCACTCCCCGTCCCCACTCCCCGTCCCCACCCCCCGTCCCCACTCCCCGTCCCCACTCCCCGTCCCCACTCCCCGTCCACACTCAACGTCCCCACTCAACGTCCCCTCTCCCCGTCCCCTCTCGGCGTCCCCTCTCGGCGTCCCCTCTCGGCGTCCCCTCTCGGCGTCCCCTCTCGGCGTCCCCTCTCCCCGTCCCCACTCCCCGTCCCCACTCCCCGTCCCCACTCCCCGTCCCCACTCAATGTAGCCACTCCCCGTCCCCAGTCCTCGTCCCCACTCCTCGTCCCCACTCCCCGTCCCCACTCCCCGTCCCCACTCCCCGTCCCCACTCCCCGTCCCCACTCACCGTCCCGACTCCCCGTCCCCACTCACCGTCGCCACTCACCGTCCCCACTCACCGTCCCCACTCTCCGTCCCCACTCTCCGTCCCCACTCCCCGTCCCCACTCCCCGTCCCCACTCCCCACTCCCCGTCCCCACTCCCTTTCCCCACTCCCCGTCCCCACTCCCCACTCCCCGTCCCCACTCCCCGTCCGCACTCCCCGTCCCCTCTCCCCGTCCCTACTCCCCGTCCCCACTCCACGTCCCCACTCCACGTCCCCACTCCACGTATCCACTCTCCCTGTCCCCTCTCCCTGTCCCCTCTCCCTGTCCCCTCTCCCCGTCCCCAATCACCGTCCCCACTCACCGTCCCCACTCACCGTCCCCACTCACCGTCCCCACTCACCGTCCCGACTCACCGTCCCGACTCACCGTCCCCACTCACCGTCCCCACTCACCGTCCCCACTCATCGTCCCCACTCATCGTCCCCACTCATCGTCCCCACTCCCCGTCCCCTCTCCCCGTCCCCTCTCCCCGTCCCCTCTCCCCGTCCCCTCTCCCCGTCCCCACTCACCGTCCCCACTCCCCGTCCCCACTCCCCGTCCCCACTCCCCGTCCCCACTCCCCGTCCACACTCCCCGTCCACACTCCCCGTCCCCTCTCACCGTCCCCACTCTGCGTCCCCTCTCACCGTCCCCTCTCACCGTCCCCTCTCACCGTCCCCTCTCACCGTCCCCTCTCACCGTCCCCTCTCCCCGTCCCCTCTCCCCGTCCCGACTCCCCGTCCCCACTCCCCGTCCCCACTCCCCGTCCCCACTCCCCGTCCCCACTCAATGTAGCCACTCCCCGTCCCCACTCAATGTAGCCACTCCCCGTCCCCACTCCTCGTTCCCACTCCCCACTCCCCGTCCCCACTCCCCTTCGCCACTCCCCACTCCCCGTCCCCACTCCCCGTCCCCACTCCCCACTCCCCGTCCCCACTCCCCACTCCCCGTCCCCACTCCCCACTCCCCGTCCCCACTCCCCACTCCCCGTCCCCACTCCCGGTCCCCACTCCCCACTCCCCACTCCCCACTCCCCACTCCCTGTCCCCACAACCCACTCCCCGTCCCCACTCCCCGTCCCCACTCAATGTAGCCACACCCCGTCCCCACTCCCCACTCCCCGTCCCCACACCCCACTCCCCGTCCCCACTCCCCACTCCCCGTCGCCACTCCTCAATCCCCGTCCCCACTCCCCACTCCCCGTCCCCACTCCCCACTCCCCGTCCCCACTCCCACTCCTCACTCCCCGTCCCCACTCCCCACTCCGCTCTGCCCACTCCCCGCCCCCACTCCCCGTCCCCACAACCCGTCCCCACAACCCGTCCCCACTCCCCGTCCCCACTCCCCCTCCCCACTCCCCCTCCCCACTACCCCTCCCCACTACCCCTGCCCACTACCCCTCCCCACTCAACGTCCCCACTCAACGTCCCCACTCCCCCTTCCCACTCCCCCTCCCCACTCCCCCTCCCCACTCCCCGTCCTCACTCCCCGTCCCCACTCCCCGTCCCCACTCCCCGTCCCCACTCCCCGTCCCCACTCAACGTCCCCACTCAACGTCCCCACTCAACGTCCCCACTCCCCCTCCCCACTCCCCCTCCCCGCTCCCACTCCCCGTCCCCACTCCCCGTCCCCACCCCCCGTCCCCACTCCCCGTCCCCACTCCCCGTCCCCACTCCCCGTCCACACTCAACGTCCCCACTCAACGTCCCCTCTCCCCGTCCCCTCTCGGCGTCCCCTCTCGGCGTCCCCTCTCGGCGTCCCCTCTCGGCGTCCCCTCTCGGCGTCCCCTCTCCCCGTCCCCACTCCCCGTCCCCACTCCCCGTCCCCACTCCCCGTCCCCACTCAATGTAGCCACTCCCCGTCCCCAGTCCTCGTCCCCACTCCTCGTCCCCACTCCCCGTCCCCACTCCCCGTCCCCACTCCCCGTCCCCACTCCCCGTCCCCACTCACCGTCCCGACTCCCCGTCCCCACTCACCGTCGCCACTCACCGTCCCCACTCACCGTCCCCACTCTCCGTCCCCACTCTCCGTCCCCACTCCCCGTCCCCACTCCCCGTCCCCACTCCCCACTCCCCGTCCCCACTCCCTTTCCCCACTCCCCGTCCCCACTCCCCACTCCCCGTCCCCACTCCCCGTCCGCACTCCCCGTCCCCTCTCCCCGTCCCTACTCCCCGTCCCCACTCCACGTCCCCACTCCACGTCCCCACTCCACGTCCCCACTCCACGTATCCACTCTCCCTGTCCCCTCTCCCTGTCCCCTCTCCCTGTCCCCTCTCCCCGTCCCCAATCACCGTCCCCACTCACCGTCCCCACTCACCGTCCCCACTCACCGTCCCCACTCACCGTCCCGACTCACCGTCCCGACTCACCGTCCCCACTCACCGTCCCCACTCATCGTCCCCACTCATCGTCCCCACTCATCGTCCCCACTCATCGTCCCCACTCATCGTCCCCACTCCCCGTCCCCACTCCCCGTCCCCACTCCCCGTCCCCTCTCCCCGTCCCCTCTCCCCGTCCCCTCTCCCCGTCCCCACTCCCCGTCCCCACTCCCCGTATCCACTCCCCGTCCCCGCTCCCCGTATACACTCCCCGTCCTCGCTCCCCGTCCCCACTCCCCTCTCCCCACTCCGCTCTCCCCACTCCCCGTCCCCACTCCCCCTCCCCACTCCCCCTCCCCACTACCCCTCCCCACTACCCCTCCCCACTACCCCTCCCCACTCCCCCTCCCCACTCCCCCTCCCCACTCCCCCTCCCCACTCCCCCTCCCCACTCCCCGTCCCCACTCCCCGTCCCCACTCCCCGTCCCCACTCTCCGTACCCACTCCCCGTACCCACTCCCCGTACCCACTCCCCGTCCCCACTCCCCGTCCCCTCTCCCCGTCCCCACTCCCCGTCCCCACTCCCCGTCCCCACTCCCCGTCCCCACTCCCCGTCCCCACTCCCCGTCCCCACTCCCCGTCCCCACTCCCCGTCCCCACTCCCCGTCCCCACTCCCCGTCCCCACTCCCCGTCCCCACTCTCCGTCCCCACTCTCCGTCCCCATTCTCCGTCCCCACTCCCCGTCCCCACTCCCCGTCCCCACTCCCCGTCCCCACTCCCCGTCCCCACTCCCCGACCCCACTCCCCGTGCCCACTCCCCGTGCCCACTCTCCGTCCCCACTCTCCGTCCCCACTCTCCGTCCCCACTCTCCGTCCCCACTCACCGTCCCCACTCCCCGTCCCCACTCAATGTAGCCACTGCCCGTTCCCGCTCCTCGTTTTCGCTCCTCGTTCCCGCTCACCGTATCCACTCCCCGTATCCACTCCCCGTCCCCACTCACCGTCCCCACTCCCCGTCCCCACTCCCCGTCCCCACTCCCCGTTCCCACTCCCCGTCCCCACTCCCCGTCCCCACTCGCCGTCCCCACTCTCCGTCCCCACCCTCCGTCCCCACCCTCCGTCCCCACTCTCCGTCCCCACTCTCCGTCCCCACTCGCCGTCCCCACTCCCCGTCCCCACTCCCCGTCCCCACTCAATGTAGCCACTGCCCGTCCCCGCTCCTCGTTCCCGCTCCTCGTTTTCGCTCCTCGTTTTCGCTCCTCGTCCCCGCTCACCGTTCCCGCTCCCCGTCCCCGCTCCCCGTCCCCGCTCCCCGTCCCCGTTCCCCGTCCCCGCTCCCCGTCCCCGCTCGCCGTCCCCGCTCCCCGTCCCCGCTCCCCGTCCCCGCTCCCCGTCCCCGCTCCCCGTCCCCGCTCCCCGTCCTCGCTCCCCGTCCTCGCTCCCCGTCCCCGCTCCCCGTCCCCGCTCCCCGTCCCCGCTCCCCGTCCCCGCTCCCCGTCCCCGCTCCCCGTCCCCGCTCCCCGTCCCCGCGCCCCGTTCACACGCCCCGTCCCCGCTCCCCGTCCCCACTCACCGTCTCCACTCACCGTCTCCACTCACCGTCCCCACTTACCGTCCCCACTCACCGTCCCCACTCTCCGTCCCCACTCTCCGTCCCCACTCCCCGTCCCCACTAACCGTCTCCACTCACCGTCACCACTCACCGTCCCCACTCCCCGTCCCCACTCCCCGTCCCCACTCCCCGTCCGCACTCCCCGTCCCCACTCCCCGTCCCCACTCCCCGTGTCCACTCCCCGTCCCCACTCCCTGTCCCCACTCCCCGTCCCCACTCCCCGTATCCACTCCGCGTCCCCATTCCCCGTGTCCACTCCTCGTATCCACTCCCCGTATCCACTCCCCGTCCCCACTCCCCGTCCCCACTCCCCGTCCCCACTCCCCGTCCCCACTCAGTGTCGCCACTCACCGTCCCCACTCAAAGTCCCCACTCCCCGTACCCACTCCCCGTACCCACTCCCCGTCCCCACACCCAGTCCCCACTCCCCGTCCCCACTCCCCGTCCCCTCTCCCCGTCCCCTCTCCCCGTCCCCACTACCCGTCCCCTCTCCCCGTCCCCTCTCCCCGTCCCCTCTCCCCGTCCCCTCTCCCCGTCCCCACTCCCCGTCCCCACTCCCCGTCCCCACTCACCGTCCCCACTCACCGTCCCCACTCCCCGTATCCACTCCCCGTATCCACTCCCCGTCCTCACTCCCCGTATCCACTCCACGTATCCACTCCCCGTATCCACTCCCCGAATCCACTCCCCGTCCCCACTCCCCGTCCCAACTTCCTGTCCCAACTCCCCGTCCCCACTCCCCGTCCCCACTCCGCGTCCCCACTCCCCGTCCCCACTCCCCGTATCCACTCCCCGTATCCACTCCCCGTATCCACTCCCCGTATCCACTCCCCGTCCTCACTCCCCGTCCTCACTCCCCGTATCCACTCCCCGTATCCACACCCCGAATCCACTCCCCGTCCCCACTCCCCGTCCCCACTCCCCGTCCCCACTCCCCGTCCCCACTCCCCGTCCCCACCCCCCGTCCCAACTCCACGTCCCCACTCTCCGTCCCCACTCTCCGTCCCCACTCACCGTCCCCACTCCCCGTCCCCACTGCCCGTCCCCACTGCCCGTCCCCACTGCCCGTCCCCACTGCACGTCCCCACTCCTCGTTCCCACTCCTCGTTCCCACTCCTCGTTCCAGCTGACCGTCCCCACTCCCCGTCCCCGCTCCCCGTCCCCTCACCCCGTCCCCGCTCCCCGTCCCCGCTCCCCGTCCCCGCTCCCCGTCCCCTCTCCCCGTCCCCTCTCCCCGTCCCCTCTCCCCGTCCCCTCTCCCGACCCCTCTCCCCGTCCCCTCTCCCCGTCCCCACTCCCCGTCCCCACTCCCCGTCCCCACTCCCCGTCCCCACTCCCCGTCCCCACTCCCCGTCCCCACTCCCCGTCTCCACTCCCCGTCCCCACTCCCCGTCCCCACTCAATGTAGCCACTCCCCGTCCCCACTCTCCGTCCCACTCACCCTCCCCACTCTCCGTCCCCACTCTCCGTCCCCACTCTCCGTCCCCACTCTCCGTCCCCACTCTCCGTCCCCAGTCCCCGTCCCCACTCCCCGTCCCCACTCTCCGTCCCCACTCTCCGTCCCCACTCTCCGACCCCACTCTCCGACCCCACTCTCCGACCCCACTCTCCGTCCCCACTCCCCGTCCCCACTCCCCGTCCCCACTCCCCGTCCCCACTCCCCGTCCCCACTCCCCGTCCCCACTCTACGTCCCCACTCTCCGTCCCCACTCTCCGTCCCCACTCTACGTCCCCACTCTCCGTCCCCACACTCCGTCCCCACTCTCCGTCCCCACTCACCGTCCCCACTCAATGTAGCCACTGCCCGTCCCCACTGCCTGTTCCCACTCCTCCTTTTCGCTCCTCGTTCCCGCTCACCGTATCCACTCCCCGTATCCACTCCCCGTCCCCACTCCCCTCTCCCTGTCCCCACAACCTACTCCCCGTCCCCACTCCCCGTCCCCACTCCCCGTCCCCACTCCCCGTCCCCACTCCCCGTCCCCACTCAATGTAGCCACTCCCCGTCCCCACTCCCCACTCCCCGTCCCCACTCCCCACTCCCCGTCGCAACTCCTCACTCCCCGTCCCCACTCCCCACTCCCCGTCCCCACTCCCACTACTCACTCAACGTCCCCACTCCCCACTCCCCGTCCCCACTCCCCGTCCTCACTCCCCGTCCCCACTCCCCGTCCCCACTCCCCGTCCCCACAACCCGTCCCCACAACCCGTCCCCACAACCCGTCCCCACAACCCGTCCCCACTCCCCGTCCCCACTCCCCGTCCCCACTCCCCGTCCCCACTGCCCGTCCCCACTCTCCGTCCCCACTCTCCGTCCCCACTCTCCGTCCCCACTCTCCGTCCCCACTCACCGTCCCCACTCAATGTAGCCACTGCCCGTCCCCACTGCCCGTTCCCACTCCTCCTTTTCGCTCCTCGTTCCCGCTCACCGTATCCACTCCCCGTATCCACTCCCCGTCAACACTCCCCTCTCCCTGTCCCCACAACCTACTCCCCGTCCCCACTCCCCATCCCCACTCCCCGTCCCCACTCCCCGTCCCCACTCCCCGTCCCCACTCCCCGTCCCCACTCAATGTAGCCACTCCCCGTCCCCACTCCCCGTCCTCACTCCCCACTCCCCGTCCCCACTCCCCACTCCCCGTCGCAACTCCTCACTCCCCGTCCCCACTCCCCACTCCCCGTCCCCACTCCCACTACTCACTCAACGTCCCCACTCCCCACTCCCCACTCCCCGTCCCCACTCCCCGTCCCCACTCCCCGTCCCCACACCCCGTCCCCACAACCCGTCCCCACAACCCGTCCCCACAACCCGTCCCCACAACCCGTCCCCACTCCCCACTCCCCGTCCCCACTCCCCGTCCCCACAACCCGTCCCCACAACCCGTCCCCACAACCCCTCCCCACTACCCCTCCCCACTACCCCTCCCCACTACCCCACCCCACTACCCGTCCCCACTCAACGTCCCCACTCAACGTCCCCACTCCCCCTCCCCACTCCCCGTCCCCACTCCCCGTCCCCACTCAACGTCCCCACTCAACGTCCCCTCTCCCCGTCCCCTCTCGGCGTCCCCTCTCGGCGTCCCCTCTCAGCGTCCCCTCTCGGCGTCCCCCCTCGGCGTCCCCTCTCCCCGTCCCCTCTCCCCGTCCCCTCTCCCCGGCCCCTCTCCCCGTCCCCTCTCCCCGTCCCCTCTCCCCGTCCCCACTCCCCGTCCCCACTCAATGTAGCCACTCCCCGTCCCCAGTCCTCGTCCCCACTCCTCGTCCCCACTCCCCGTCCCCACTCCCCGTCCCCACTCCCCACTCCCCGTCCCCACTCCCTTTCCCCACTCCCCGTCCCCACTCCCCACTCCCCGTCCCCACTCCCCGTCCCCACACCCCGTCCCCACTCCCCGTCCCCACTCTCCGTCCCCACTCCCCTACCCATCTCCCCGTCCCCACTCCCCGTCCCCACTCCCCGTCCCCACTCCCCGTCCCCACTCCCCGTCCCCACTCCCCGTCCCCACTCCCCGTCCCCTCTCCCCGTCCCCACTCCCCGTCCCCACTCCCCGTCCCCACTCAATGTAGCCACTCCCCGTCCCCACTCCCCGTCCCCACTCCTCGTCCCCACTCCCCGTCCCCACTCCCCGTCCCCACTCCCCGTCCCCACTCCCCGTCCCCACTCCCCTTCGCCACTCACCGTCGCTACTCACCGTCGCCACTCACAGTCCCCACTCTCCGTCCCCACTCCCCGTCCCCACTCCCCGTCCCCACTCCCTTTCCCCACACCCCACTCCCCGTCCCCACTCCCCACTCCCCGTCCCCACTCCCCGTCCCCACTCCCCTACCCATCTCCCCGGCCCCACTCCCCTCCCCACTCCCCGTCCCCACACCCCGTCCCCTCTCCCCGTCCCCTCTCCCCGTCCCCTCTCCCCGTCCCCTCTCCCCAACCCCACTCCCCGTCCCCTCTCCCCGTCCCCTCTCCCCGTCCCCTCTCCCCGTCCCCTCTCCCCGTCCCCACTCACCGTCCCCACTCAGCGTCCCCACTCAGCGTCCCCACTCCCCGTCCCCACTCCCCGTCCCCACTCCCCGTCCCCACTCCCCGTCCCCTCTCCCCGTCCCCACTTACCGTCCCCACTCAGCGTCCCCACTCAGCGTCCCCACTCCCCGTCCCCACTCCCCGTCCCCACTCCCCGTCCCCACTCCCCGTCCACACTCGCCGTCCCCACTCGCCGACCCCACTCCACGACCCCACTCCCCGTCCCCACTCCCCGTCCCCACTCCCCGACCCCACTCCCCGACCACACTCCCCGACCCCACTCCCCGACCCCACTCCCCGACACCACTCCCCGACCCCACTCCCCGTCCCCACTCCCCGTCCCCACTCCCCGTCCCCACTGCTCGTCCCCACTCCCCGTCGCCACTCACCGTCCCCACTCTCTGTCCCTCTCATGGTCCCAGCTCCCCGTCCCCGCCCCCCGTCCCCGCCCCCCGTCACCGCTCCCCGTCACCGCTCAATGTAGCCACTCCCCGTCCCCAGTCCTCGTCCCCACTCCCCGTCCCCACTCCTCGTTTTCGCTCCTCGTTCCCGCTCACCGTATCCACTCCCCGAATCCACTCACCGTCCCCACTCCCCGTCCCCTCTCCCCGTCCCCACTCCCCGTCCCCACTCCCCGACCCCACTCCCCGTATCCACTCCCCGTATCCACTCCCCGTATCCACTCCCCGAATCCATTCCCCGTCCCCACTCCCCGTCCCCACTCCCCGTCCCCACTCCCCGTCCCCACTCTCCGTCCCCACTCTCCGTCCCCACTCGCCTTCCCCACTCGCCGTCCCCACTCGCCGTCCCCAATCAATGTAGCCACTGCCCGTCCCCGCTCCTCGTTCCCGCTCCTCGTTCCCGCTCCTCGTTCCCGCTCACCGTTCCCGCTCCCCGTCCCCGCTCCCCGTCCCCGCTCCCCGTCCCCTCTCCCCGTCCCCGCTCCCCGTACCCGCTCCCCGTACCCGCTCCCCGTCCCCGCTCCCCGTCCCCGCTCCCAGTCCCCGCTCCCCGTCCCCGCTCCCCGTCAGCACTCCCCGTCCCCACTCCCCGTCTCCACTCACCGTCCCCACTCACCGTCTCCACTCACGGTCCCCGCTCCCCGTCCCCGCTCCCCGTCCCCGCTCCCCGTCCCCGCTCCCCGTCCCCGCTCCCCGTACCCGCTCCCCGTCCCCGCTCCCCGTCCCCGCTCCCCGTCCCCGCTCCCCGTCAGCACTCCCCGTCCCCACTCTCCGTCCCCACTCCCCGTCCCCACTCACCGTGGCGGGTAGGATAAAAGAAAACCCCAAGGCCTTTTACGCGTATGTCAGAAATATGAGGATGACTAGGGGGACCATAGGTCCGGTCAAGGACAATAGCGGGAGACTGTGTGTTGAGCCGGAAGAGATAAGTGAGGTTTTGAATGAGTACTTCTCTTCGGTATTTACGAATGAGAAGGGGTGTATTACTGAAGAGGACAGTGTGAAACAGACTGGTAAGCTCGAGGAAGTGCTCGTTAGGAGGGAAGATGTGTTGGGGTTTTTGAATAACTTGAAGATAGACAAGTCTCCCGGGCCTGACGGGGTATATCCAAGGATGTTATGGGAAGCAAGGGATGAAATTGCAGAGCCGCTGGCAATGATCTTTTCATCTTCTCTGCTGACGGGGGTGGTACCAGGTGATTGGAGGGTGGCAAATGTTGTGCCCCTGTTCAAGAAAGGGAATAGGAACAACCCTGGGAATTACAGGCCAGTTAGTCTTACTTCGGTGGTAGGCAAGTTGATGGAAAAGGTGCTGAGGGATAGGATTTCTGAGCATCTGGAAAGACACTGCTTGATTCGGGACAGTCAGCACGGTTTTGTGAGGGGTAGGTCTTGCCTCACAAGCCTGATTGAATTCTTTGAGCAGGTGACCAAGCAAGTGGATGAGGGTAAACCAGTGGATGTGGTGTACATGGATTTTAGTAAGGCATTTGATAAGGTCCCCCATGGTAGACTTATGGAGAAAGTCAGGAGGCATGGGATAGTGGGGAATGTGGCCAGTTGGATTAAGAATTGGCTAACTGATAGAAGGCAGAGAGTGGTCTTAGATGGTAAATACTCAGCCTGGAGCCCAGTTACCAGTGGCGTGCCACAGGGATCAGTTCTGGGTCCTCTCCTGTTTGTGATTTTTATTAACGACTTGGATGAGGAAGTCGAAGGGTGGGTCAGTAAATTTGCAGATGATACAAAGGTTGGTGGAGTTGTGGATACCGAGGAGGGCTATTGTCGTCTGCAGGGGGACTTGGATAGGTTGCAGTGCTGGGCTGAAAAGTGGCAGATGGAGTTTAACCCTGAAAAGTGTGAGGTCGTCCATTTTGGAAGGACAAACATGAATGCAAAATACTGGGTTAACGGTAGGGTTCTTGGGCATGTGGAGGAGCAGAGAGACCTTGGGGTCTATGTGCATAGATCATTGAAAGTTGCAACTCAAGTGGATAGGGCTGTGAAGAAGGCATATGGGGTGTTAGCGTTCATTAGCAGAGGGATTGAATTTAAGAGCCGTGAGGTGATGATGCAGCTGTACAGGACCTTGGTAAGGCCTCATTTGGAGTACTGTGTGCAGTTCTGGTCGCCTCATTTTAGGAAGGATGTGGAAGCCTTGGAGAGGGTGCAGAGGAGATTTACCAGGATGTTGCCTGGAATGGAGAATAAGTCTTACGAGGAAAGGCTGAACATTCTAGGCCTCTTCTCATTAGAAAGGAGAAGGATGAGGGGTGACATGATAGAGGTTTATAAGATGATCAGGGGAATAGATAGGGTAGACAGTCAGAAACTTTTTCCCCGGGTGGAGCAAAGCGTTACAAGGGGTCATAAATTTAAGGTGAAGGGTGGGAGATATAAGGGGGATGTCAGGGGAAGGTTCTTTACCCAGAGAGTGGTCGAGGCATGGAATGCCTTGCCCGGGGAAGTTGTTGAGTCAGAAACTTTAGGGACTTTCAAAAGGCTTTTGGATAGGTATATGGATAAAGGAGAATGATGGGGTATAGATTAAATTGTCCTTGACAGAGGACAAAGGATCGGCACAACATTGTGGGCCGAAGGGCCTGTTCTGTGCTGTATGTTCTATGTTCTATGTTCTATGATCTGGAAACCCTCCAGTGACAAATGTGGGGTCCATGGTGACTTACATTAGTAACAGTAACTGAACAAACAAGTTCAGTTAACCCCTTTCAATCCACCAATTTCTGCCCTGCCCTGCCTGCAGCAGTAGTAGACTCGCCAACCTTAAGGGCATTTAAGTGGTCATTGGATAGACATATGGATGAAAATGGAATCGTGTAGGTCAGATGGTTTCACAGGTCGGCGCAACATCGAGGGCTGAAGGGCCTGTACTGCGCTGTAATGTTCTAATTCTAATTCTAATAAAGTAGAACATGTCTGAATTGGATGTGTGGGGGGTGCTGAGGGAAGGAACTGGCCAGAATCTTCCAACCCTCCTTGGGTATGAAACTGGTGCCAGAGACAGGAGGGTTCTAAATGTTACACACTGTTTTAAAAAAGGAGAGATGCGGTAAACCGTGTAATTACTGACCAGTCAGTCTAACGTCGCTGGTGGGAAATTTCTGGCGTTCACAGCCCAGGACAAAAGCATTCGTTGCTTGAAAAAAAAACACCGGACAATGAATGGACGGCAGCAGGGATATGGTAATGACAAATCATGTCTAGCAAAGCTCAACAACAGCAACTTACATTTCTTGGTCAAAGCAGAATGTCTTAAGTAGTGGTTTAAGGGAGGAAAGTGAGGCATAGAAGCAGTGACAGTGGTATAATGACGATGTCACTGAACTAGAATCCCAGAGGTACAGGCTGATGCCCTCGGTTCAAATCCCACTATGGCAGCTGGTGGGAATTAAAATTCAATCAATTAATAATTTCAACTGATTAATAAAAATCTGGAAATGAAAACTATTCTCAGTAATGGTGTCACGAATCTATCATTGACTGGTGTAAAAACCGATCAGATTTACTAATGTCCGCTAGGGAAGAAAATCTGCTGTCCTTACCTGATCTGGCCTGCATCTGACTCCAGACCCACAGCAATGTGGTTGACTCTGAACTGCCTTGTGAAATGTCCAAACAAGTCACTCAATTGTCAGGGCGATTAGCGATGGGAACAAATGCTGGCCTTGCCAGCGAAGCCCACATCTCACACAATAATAAAAAAAAGTGGTGTAGGGAGTGAATTCCAGAGCTTTGGGCCTCGGCAGCTGAAGACCTGGCTGGCAGTGGTGCAATGATGAAAATCAAGCATACACAAGAGCCCAGGATTAGAGGAGTGCAAATATCTTGGAGGGTTGTGGGGCTGGTAGAGAATACAGAGATAAGGAGGGGTGAGAAAATGGAGAGAGTTGGAAACACGGTTGAGAGTTTCAAAATCAAGACATGGCCTGACTGGAAGCTGATGTACGTCAGTGATTGGGAACGGGACTTGGTGCGGGTTAACACAAGAGCAGCAGAGTTTGGATGACCTCAAGTTTACAGAGAGTAGAATGTGTGAGACAAGCCACGAGTGTGTTAAAATCTGGAATAGAAAGCTAGTCTCAGTCATGGTGCCATGAAACTATTAGCGATTTTTTTATTAAACACCATCTGATTCACTAATGTCCTTTAGAGAATGAAATCTGCCGTCCTTTCCTCGTCTAGCCTACATGTGACTCCAGACTCACAGCAATGTCATTGACTCGCAACTGCCCTCTGAAAGGGCCTAGCATCTCACTCTGTTTAGGGATTTGAAAAGAAGGCTGAGCGTTTTACAATTGAGGAGTTGCTGGCCAGGATCCAATGTAGGTCAATGAGTACAGAGGGTGATGGGTGAATAGGAATTGGTGTGAGTTAGGCAGCAGTGTTTTGGATCACCTCAAGTTTATGGAGGGTAGGATGTGGGAGAACAGCCAGGAGTGTGTTGGAATAGTCAAGTCTACAGGTAACACAGGCAAGGGGGTGCGGGGGGCGGGTGGTGTTTTATCAGCAGAAGAGCTGAGAGACGGGCAAAGCTGGCTGAAGATACGGAGGTGGAAATAGGCTGTTTTAGTGATAGTGTGAATATTTAGCAGGAAGCTCATTGTAGGGTCAACTATGACATCACTTTGTGAACAGTTTGGTTTAGTCTCAAAGAGTTGGCAAGTAGAGGGATGGAGTCTGTTGCTAGGAAATGTTTGATGTGGGGTTTGAAAACAGTGGCTTCATTCTTCCTAAGATTTAATTGGCATGGCAGATATGTAAGGTGATACTTTGTGGGAAGATTTTGTTGATATTATTTATTCATGGATTGTGGGTGTCGCTGGCTGGGCCAGCATTTATTGCCCATACCTAAATTGCCCTTGAGAAGGTGATGGTGAGCTGCATGTGGATGAATGAGGAGAGATAATACAAGGTAAATGACACAACTTTAAAGGTGGTGAGAATAACAGAGAGACATGGGGTGTTTGTGTACAATCTTTGACGTTAGCTGGACAGGTTAACAAACAGCTAACGAAGCAAATAGATTCCTAGGCTTTATTAATACTGACACAGAGTAGAATAGTCAGGATGTTATGTTACACCTATAGAAAAGACGAGTCCGGCTCCACCTGGAGTATTGTGTCCAATATGGGAACCACACTTTAGGAAGGACAGGAAACGTTTGGAGAGGAGACAGAAGAGTTTTACTGGAACTTTTCCAGGGATGAGGGATTACAGTTATGTAGCTGGGATTGTTTACCTCAGAGCAGTGAAATTTAAAAGAAGATCTGATAGAGATGTTTAACATTATGAAGGATTTAGATAAATTAAATAAAGTGAAACCGTTTCCAATGTGTGAGGAGCCATTAACCAGAGGACACAGATTTACGGTGATTGGAAAAAAGAAGCAGAGGTGACACGAGGATTTTTTTTAGACAATGGGTGTTTGGGATTTGCAATGTATTGTTTGATAGGCTGAAGGAAACAGATTCAACAGTAGATTCCAAAAGGGAAATGCATAAATATCTTAAGGAGAATAAAAGGAAGGATCTGGGAAAGAGCCAGGGTGTGGGACGAACTGGAAGCTTTTCAAAAGGGCCAGCACAGAATAAATGGACCAAATGGTCTCATTCAATGCAATGCTATTCTGTGTTTCTATGATTGCTCCTGCCTGCATTTTCTCAATACCCCTATTCTTTCAACATGCGTTTGATAAAGTACCACATAACAGCAGTGTTACCAAATGAGAAACACTTGGGATTAAAGGACCAATGTCAGCCGTGGCTCAGTTTGTAGCACTCTCCCCGTTCAGTCACAAGCTTGTAGGATCAAGGGTCACTGCAGGTCTTGATGACAAGAATCAAGGCTGACACTGCAATGCAGTACTGAGGGAGTGTCGCACTGTCAGATGTGCCGTCTTTCGAATGAAACGTTAAACCAAGGCCACATCTGCCCTCTCAGATGGATGTTAAATATCCCATCGCTCTGTGTAGAAGCAGAGCGGGGGAATTATTCCCGCTTTCCTGGTCAATATGTATCCTTCAATCAACATCACAAAAACAGATCTGATCATTATCACATTGCTTCCCCTCTCGGCAGCCTCTGCTCCATTTGTTGGTCATGTTACTGACCCAGAGACACTGTAACTACAGTCCCCCTATATCGTCCACATTTGGGTCACCAAATCCTCTGTCCTCCCTGAATATCTGCAGCAGCTCACAACACAACCTCCAGAAAACCATCCACAGCACCTCCACTAACTTTACAATAGCAGAAGTCAGTCAAATGTCCCTCACCTGTCAGATGGATGCCACGTCCTTTTAAATAACACGAGAGGGGGTTCCTCGTGCTGCTGAATGTATGTTCAGCTGAGCGTGACTAACACAGGCTGTCAATGAACATGCACAGAACAAGTTTCAAAGACGTACAACAAAGTTGCTGGAATGGCTGATTTACACCATATTAAGACCCCTCCTCACGCGACAGACACACACACGTTGCACCCACGCTAGCACCCCGGCCAGCCTGGGTGTCCTGTACAATGTGCTGGATGTGACCGGCTGTGCAGCTCACACCATTTTATGGATCCAAACTTCCACAGCACCAGTGGAGCTGGACAGATGAAATGTGTGGTCAGGGAGGGAAACAGAGGGAAATAAACTCACTTTAAAAAGGGAATTAGCAAAACACTTTAAGATAAACAAGCTTCAGGAATATTGGAAATGGGCAGGGGATTAGGATAATCAGAGGGGTGATGCCATGGAGGGAGTTGATCATATGAGTGAGAATATTAAATTTCAGGTGTGACTGGAGCAAGAGCCAATGTAGGTCAGTGAGCACAAGGATGTTGGGTGAACAGAATTTAATGTAAATTAGAAGATGGCAGCAGAGTTTTAAATGACCACAAGGTTACAGTGAGTAGAATGTGCGAGACCAGCCAAGAGTGTGTCAGAATAGTCAAGCCTCGATGTAACAAAGGCATGGATGAGGGTTTCAGCAGCAGATGAGCTGATGTGACCGCTCTCTTTCCCTCACTCTCTATCTTTTTCTGTTTCTCTCTCTGTCGCCCTCACTTGTTCTGCCCCCTCCCCCCCCCCCCCCACCCCCCGCCCTTAGGATCTTATATGTCGCCTTTTACACTTCTAAACTCCAGCTGATGTACGCCTAGCCTCTGCAGCCTTTCCTCATAAGACAGCATACCCATTCCAGGTATTAGTCTAGAAATCCTTCTCTGAACTGCGTCCAACGCATTTACATCCTTCCTTAAATAAGGTGGCCAGTACTGTACACAATACTTCAGATGCAGTTTCATCAATGCCTGTACAACTGAAACATAGCCTCTCTACCTTTGCATTCAACTGCTCTCCCAATAAGCAGTTCTATTAGCTTTCCTAAACACTTGCTGAACCTTCATGCTAACATTTGTGATTCATGAACTAGGACACCCAGATCCCTTTGCATCCCAGAGCTTTGCAGTCTCTCACCATTCAGATATTGTGTTTATTTTTTTTTAATTCTTCCTGCCAATATGGGCAACTTCACATTTCCTCCTATTATACACCATTTGTCATATCTTTTCCCTCTCACTCAACCTATCTACATCCCTTTTTAGCCGCCTTATTTCCTCTGCACAGCGTACTTTCCGACCTATCTTTGTGCCATCAGCAAATTTAGCACCCATACCTTTGGACCCTTCATCCAAGTCATTTATATAAATTGTAAAAGGTTGAGGTCACAGCACTGATCCCTGTGGCAACCACTTGTTACTTCTTGTATATGTTAATTTTGAAACTAGGGTGTTAAACCTGAACAAGGGAAACTATGAAGGTACGAGGGGCAAATTGGCAATTTAGTGTTGGTAAAGAGGTAGTACTTGAAAAGTTAACTGGATTGAAGGTTGATAAATCCCTGGACCAGATGAGCTACATCCCAGAGTGTTGAAGGAGGTGGCAATAGAGATGGTGGATGTATTTGTTGGTATCTTTCAAACTTCTAGAGATTCTGGAAGAGACCCTAAAGACTGGAAAGTAGCAAATGTAACCCCACAATTTAAGAAGTGTGGGAGAGGGAGAATGAGAACTACAGACCTGTTAGTTTAACGTCAGTAATAGGAAAAATGTTCGAATCTATTGTAAAAGATGTGATAACTGGACACTTAGAAAATAATGGTAAAATTGGCAGAGTCAACGTGGATTTATGAAAGGGGTATCATGTGCAACAAACCTGTTGAAGTCTTTTGAGGATGTTACTTGCAGCATTACTAAAGGAGAACCAGTGGATGTGGCGTATTTGGATTGACAGAAGGCTTTTGATAAGGTCCCACACAGGAGGTTAGTAAACAAAATTACAACGCATGGGATTGGGAGTAATATACTGGTATGGATTAAGAACTGGTTAACTGGAAGAAAAGAGAGAGTAGGAATAAACGGGTCATTCTCAGGATGGCAGGCACTTACGAGTGGGAGTAACACAAGGATCAGCACAAGGGCCACAGCTGTTCACAATCTATATAAATGATTTGAATGTGGGGATCAAATGTAATATTTACAAATTTGCTGATGATACAAAACTAGGTGGGAAAGTAAGTTGAGAAGAGGATGCAAGGAGGCTTCAAGCGGATTTGGATAGGATAAGTGAACGAACATGAACATGGCAGCTGGAATATATTATGAATAAGTGTCAAGTGATCCACTCCGGTAAAACAGAGACAGAAAGACAGCATATTTTTTGACTGGGGAGAGGTTGGGAAGTGTTGATGTCCAAAGGGACGTGAGTGTCCTTGTTCACGAGTCACTAAAAGCTCGTGTGCAGGTGCACCAATCAGTTTGGAAGGCAAATGGTATGTCGGCTTCCATCTCAAGCGGTTTTGAGTGCAGGAGTAAAGATGTCTGGCTGCAATTGTATACAGCCTTGGTGAGACTGCACCTGGAGTATTGCTTACAGTCTTGGTCTCCTTGTCTAAAGAAGGATATATTTGCCATGCAGGGAGTACAACTGATATTCAGCAGAATATCCCTGGGATGGCAGGATTGTCTTATGAGGAGAGATTGAGAAAACTGGGCCTGTATTCTCTCGAGTTTCAAAAAATGTGAAGTGATCTCAAACAAAATTTTTACAGGGGGTGACGGGGTGGATGCAGATCGGATGTTTCCCCTGGGTGGTGAGTCTTGAACCAGGGGACATAATCTCAGAATAAGGGGTAAGCAATTTAAGACTGAGATGAAGAAGAATTTCTTCACTCAGAGGGAGTTAAATCTTTGGAATTCACCACCACAGAGGCTGTGGAAGATCAACACTGAGCATGTTCAAGACAGAAATCAATGGATTTAGGGAGACAAATCACATCAAGGGATACAGGGATAGCACGGGAAAGTAGCGTTGAGGTAGATGATCAGACATGATCTAGAACAAAGAACAATGAAAATTACAGCACAGGAACAGGCCCTTCGGCCCTCCAAGCCTGCGCCGATCCAGATCCTCTACCTAAACATGTCGCCTATTTTTTTAGTGTCTGTATCTCTTTGCTTCCTGCCCATTCATGTATCTGTCTAGATACATCTTAAAAGACGCTATCGTGCCCGCGTCTTCCTCCTCCGCTGGCAACGCATTCCAGGCACCCACCTCCCTCTGCGTAAAGAGCTTTCCACGCATATCCCCCCTAAACTTTTCCCCTTTCACTTTGAACTCGTGACCCCTAGTAATTGAATCCCCCACTCTGGGAAAAAGCTTCTTGCTATCCACCCAGTCTATACCTCTCATGATTTTGTGTACCTCAATCAGGTCCCCCCTCAACCTCCGTCTTTCTAATGAAAATAATCCTAATCTGCTCAACCTCTCTTCATAGCTAGTGCCCTCCATACCAGGCAACATCCTGGTGAACCTCCTCTGCACCCTCTCCAAAGCATCCACATCCTTTTGGTAATGTGGCGACCAGAACTGCACGCAGTATTCCAAATGTGGCCGAACCAAAATCCTATACAACTGTAACATGACCTGCCAACCCTTGTGCTCAATACCCCGTCCGATGAAGGAAAGCATGCTGTATGCCTTCTTGACCACTCTATTGACCTGCGTTGCCACCTTCAGGGAACAATGGACCTGAACACCCAAATCTCTCTGTCCATCAATTTTTCCCAGGACTTTTCCATTTACTGTATAATTCACTCTTGAATTGGATCTTCCAAAATGCATCACCTCGCATTTGCCCTGATTGAACTCCATCTGCCATTTTTCTGCCCAACTCTCCAATCTATTTATATTCTGCTGTATTCTCTGACAGTCCCCTTCACTATCTGCTACTCCACCAATCTTAGTGTCGTCTGCAAACTTGCTAATCAGACCACCTATACTTTCCTCCAAATCATTAATGTATATCACAAACAACAGTGATCCCAGCACGGATCTCTGTGGAACACCACTGGTCACACGTCTCCATTTTGAGAAACTCCCTTCCACTGCTACTCTCTGTCTCCTGTTGCCCAGCCAGTTCTTTATCCATCTAGCGAGTACACCCTGGACACCATGCGCCTGCACTTTCTCCATCAGCCTACCATGGGGAACCTTATCAAACGCCTTACTGAAGTCCATGTATATGACATCTGCAGCCCTTCCCTCATCAATCAACTTTGTCACTTCCTCAAAGAATTCTATTAAGTTGGTAAGACATGACCTTCCCTGCACAAAACCATGTTGCATATCACTGTTAAGCCCATTTTCTTCCAAATGGGAATAGATCCTATCCCTCAGTCCCTTCTCCAGCAGCTTCCCTACCACTGACGTCAGGCTCACCGGTCTATAATTACCTGGATTTTCCCTGTTACCCTTCTTAAACAAGGGGACAACATTAGCAATTCTCCAGTCCTCCGGGACCTCACCCGTGTTTAAGGATTCTAATTGAATGATGGAGCAGGGTCGATGGGCTGAATGGCCTACTCCTGCTCCTATGTTCCTTCAAACACGTGATTGTTTTCCTTCATTAACTCAAACCTCTCCAAGTTTCTGTTGATTTCTTCTCTAATTATTGTTTGTAAAACATTACTGATGTTCAACTAACTGGTCTGTAATTGCTAGGACTGTGCTCACATCATCATGAAGAAGATGCAGGTTTAAGGTAATTGGCAAAGAACCAGAGGCAAAATGAAGAGAATGTTCTTGCACAGTGAGTTGCCAAATTTAGAGCCCCCCGTTATCTGGAAACATACATAAATCAGATAAAAGAAAGCTTATGACAGGCACAAACAAATAATACTTCAGAAATCTGAGAGGAGTAAAGAAAGTGCAGGGGTGAAGTAAAAAAACGAAATTAGAAAAGCAAAGAGAGGGCATGAAAAAATATTGGCAGGTAAAACCAAGGAAAACCCAAAGATGTTTTATCAGTACATTAAGAATAAAGGGATAACTAAGGAAAGGGGAGGGCCTATCAGAGATGTAAAAGGTAGTTTGTGCGTGGATGCAGAAGATGTTGGCAGGGTCCTTAATGGATTTTATGTCTCCGTCTTCATAAAAGAGAGGGATGATGCAGACATTGTAGTTAAAGAGGAGGAGTGTGAAATATTAGATACAATAAGCATAATGAGAGAGGAAGTACTCGAGGGTTTGAAATCCTTGAACGTGGATAAATCGCCATGGCCGGATGGATCGTAGCTCAGGCTGTGAAAGGAAGCGAGGGAGGAAATAGTGGATACTCTGAGGATCATCTTCACATTCTCACGAGATACAGGCGAGGCAGTAGACGATTTGGAGGTCTGTGAACATAGTGCCAGTGTTTAAAAATGGTGCGAAGGATAGGCCAAATAATTAGAGTCTGGTCAGTCTGACCTAAAGGCCTGTTACCCGACCCAAACCCGACGTCATATGTCGGGTTCGGGTCGCTCTTCCGGATCCGGCTTTCGGGCTCGGGTTGGGTCCGACACACACAGTACTAACTTTTGATCGGCTGGGAGGAAAAGGGAAGTTGAGTAAGTAAGCATGATAGTTTGAAAAGTCATCCTCAGCTGAGAGTCCGAGATGTCAAGGAGGGAAACGTGCATCTGGACTCCACAGACTCTGAGTCTGCGCAGTGAGAAAGTGAGTGTTTCTTTGATGTCACCGCGCTCATGCTGCAGCTTCCTCCCATTCCATCCAAAAGTGCTAAGTACAGAGAGTGCAATATGGTAGGGTCAGGCTCGGGTCCGATGTTGTTCTGTCAGGATCGGTCGGGTTTTATTTCCAGACCCGTGCAGGCCTTTAGTTGGACATCGGTGGGCAAATTATTGGAATCAATTCTCAGAGCAACGATAAACTGTCACTTACAAAGGCAAAGATTAATCAGGGATACTCAGCATGGATTTGCTAAGGGAGGGTCTTGTCTTACTAACACAATTAAGTTTTTTGAGGAAGGAGCAAGAAGGATTGATAAAGGTAGTGCAGTGGATGTGGTCTACATGTATTTTAGTAAGGCGTTTGAAAAGGTCCCACATGACAGACTGATCAGAACAGTGAAAGCTCATGAGATACAGGGGAATGTGGCAAGTTGCTTCCAAAATTGGATCAATGTCAGGAAACAAAGGGTAATGGTCGACAGATGTTTCTTGTGAATGGAAAGCGGTGTCTAGTGGCGTTCCCAGGTCTCAGTATCGGGGGCAGTATCGGGGGCAGGCTGCAGTGACCGGGCCTCTGGCACGGGGTCCTGCACTGTGGCTCAGAAGGGAAGGAGGGAGAATGGGAGAGCACTAGTCATCGGGGACTCGATGGTGAGGAGTACGGACAGGCGGTTCTGTGGGCGCAGGCGAGACGCACGGATGGTTTGTTGCCTCCCTGGTGCCAGGGTCCGTGATGTTTGTGATCGCGTCTTCAGGATCCTTAAAGGGGAGGGGGAGCAGCCAGAGGTCGTGGTGCACATTGGCACCAACGACGTAGGAAGGAAGGGTGGCACAGATGTTAGAAGTGAGTTTAGGGAGTTAGGCTGGAAGCTGAAAGCTCGGACGGACAGAGTTGTTATCTCTGGTTTGTTGCCGGCGCCACGTGATAGTGAGGCTAGGAATAGGGAGAGAGCACAGCTGAACACGTGGCTGCAGGAATGGTGTAGGAGGGAGGGCTTCCAGTTCTTGGATAATTGGACTGCATTCTGGGGAAGATGGGACCTGTTCAAACAGGACGGGCTGCATCTGAACCAGAGGGGCACCAATATCCTGGGAGGGAGGTTTGCTAGTACTGTTCGGGAGGGTTTAAACTAGTTTGGGAGGGGGATGGGAACCGGACTTGTAATCCAGGGACCAGTGGGTCCACTCAGAAAGACAAAGAGTGTAGTGAGGTATTGGGGAAGGTAGCACTGTCACAGAGGACAGATGGGCACGGAGAAGGGTTAAAGTGCGTATACTTCAACGCAAGAAGCATCAGGAATAAGGTGAGTGAATTGAAGGCGTGGATGGGCACTTGGGACTACGATGTTGTGGCCATCACTGAAACGTGGATAGGTGAGGGGGAGGAATGGTTTTTGGAGGTACCTGGTTATAGATGTTTTCATAAGATTAGGAATGGTGGTAAAAGAGGTGGGGGGGTGGCATTGTTAGTTAGAAATAGTGTAACAACTGCTGAAAGAATTTTCGAGGAGGATCTGCCGACTGAGGCACTGTGGGTTGAGGTCAGGAACAGGAAAGGAGCAGTCACCTTGATGGGAGTTTTCTATAGGCCCCCCAATAGCAGCAGGGAGGTGGAAGAGCAGATTGGGAAACAGATTTTGGAAAGGAGCAGAAGTCACAGGGTAGTAATTATGGGGGATTTCAACTTCCCAAATATTGATTGGCAACTCTTTAGATCGAATAGTTTGGATGGGGTAGTGTTTGTGTAGTATGTCCAGGAAGCTTTTCTGACTCAGTATGTAGACTGCCCGACCAGAGGGGAGGCAATATTGGATTTGGTACTAGGTAATGAACCAGGGCAAGTGATAGAGCTGTTGGTGGGCGAGCACTTTGGAGATAGTGATCACAATTCTGTAGCATTCACTGTGGTAATGGAGAGGGATAGGTATGTGCAACAGGGCAAGGTTTACAATTGGGGGAAGGGTAGATATGATGCTGTCAGGCAGGAACTGAGGAGCATAAGTTGGGAGCATATGCTGGCAGGGAAGGGCACGGTCGAAATGTGGAACTTTTTCAAGGAGCAGATAGTAGGGGCCATTGATAAGCATGTCCCTGTCAGACAGGGAAGGGATGGTCATGTGAGGGAACCGTGGTTGACAAGAGAGGTTGAGAGTCTTGTTAGGAAGAAGAAGGATGCGTATATAAAGTTGAGGAAAAAGGGCACAGGCATAGCTCTGGAGGGATACAAGATGGCCAGGAAGGATCTGAAGAAAGGGATTAGGAGAGCTAAGAGAGAGCATGAAAAATGCTTGGCGGGTAGGATAAAAGAAAACCCCAAGGCCTTTTACGCGTATGTCAGAAATATGAGGATGACTAGGGGGACCGTAGGTCCGGTCAAGGACAATAGCGGGAGACTGTGTGTTGAGCCGGAAGAGATAAGTGAGGTTTTGAATGAGTACTTCTCTTCGGTATTTACGAATGAGAAGGGGTGTATTACTGAAGAGGACGGTTTGAAACAGACTGGTAAGCTCGAGGAAGTGCTCGTTAGGAGGGAAGATGTGTTGGGGTTTTTGAATAACTTGAAGATAGACAAGTCTCCCGGGCCTGACGGGGTATATCCAAGGATGTTATGGGAAGCAAGGGATGAAATTGCAGAGCCGCTGGCAATGATCTTTTCATCTTCTCTGCTGACGGGGGTGGTACCAGGTGATTGGAGGGTGGCAAATGTTGTGCCCCTGTTCAAGAAAGGGAATAGGAACAACCCTGGGAATTACAGGCCAGTTAGTCTTACTTCGGTGGTAGGCAAGTTGATGGAAAAGGTGCTGAGGGATAGGATTTCTGAGCATCTGGAAAGACACTGCTTGATTCGGGACAGTCAGCACGGTTTTGTGAGGGGTAGGTCTTGCCTCACAAGCCTGATTGAATTCTTTGAGCAGGTGACCAAGCAAGTGGATGAGGGTAAACCAGTGGATGTGGTGTACATGGATTTTAGTAAGGCATTTGATAAGGTCCCCCATGGTAGACTTATGGAGAAAGTCAGGAGGCATGGGATAGTGGGGAATGTGGCCAGTTGGATTAAGAATTGGCTAACTGATAGAAGGCAGAGAGTGGTCTTAGATGGTAAATACTCAGCCTGGAGCCCAGTTACCAGTGGCGTGCCGCAGGGATCAGTTCTGGGTCCTCTCCTGTTTGTGATTTTTATTAACGACTTGGATGAGGAAGTCGAAGGGTGGGTCAGTAAATTTGCAGATGATACAAAGGTTGGTGGAGTTGTGGATACCGAGGAGGGCTATTGTCGTCTGCAAAGGGACTTGGATAGGTTGCAGTGCTGGGCTGAAAAGTGGCAGATGGAGTTTAACCCTGAAAAGTGTGAGGTCGTCCATTTTGGAAGGACAAACATGAATGCAAAATACTGGGTTAACGGTAGGGTTCTTGGGCATGTGGAGGAGCAGAGAGACCTTGGGGTCTATGTGCATAGATCATTGAAAGTTGCAACTCAAGTGGATAGGGCTGTGAAGAAGGCATATGGGGTGTTAGCGTTCATTAGCAGAGGGATTGAATTTAAGAGCCGTGAGGTGATGATGCAGCTGTACAGGACCTTGGTAAGGCCTCATTTGGAGTACTGTGTGCAGTTCTGGTCGCCTCATTTTAGGAAGGATGTGGAAGCCTTGGAGAGGGTGCAGAGGAGATTTACCAGGATGTTGCCTGGAATGGAGAATAAGTCTTACGAGGAAAGGCTGAACATTCTAGGCCTCTTCTCATTAGAAAGGAGAAGGATGAGGGGTGACATGATAGAGGTTTATAAGATGATCAGGGGAATAGATAGGGTAGACAGTCAGAAACTTTTTCCCCGGGTGGAGCAAAGCGTTACAAGGGGTCATAAATTTAAGGTGAAGGGTGGGAGATATAAGGGGGATGTCAGGGGAAGGTTCTTTACCCAGAGAGTGGTCGAGGCATGGAATGCCTTGCCCGGGGAAGTTGTTGAGTCAGAAACTTTAGGGACTTTCAAAAGGCTTTTGGATAGGTATATGGATAAAGGAGAATGATGGGGTATAGATTAAATTGTCCTTGACAGAGGACAAAGGATCGGCACAACATTGTGGGCCGAAGGGCCTGTTCTGTGCTGTATGTTCTATGTTCTATGTTCTATGTCCCTTGCAATTTGTGATGTATATTAATGCTTTGGACTTAAATGTGGGAGGCATGAGTGGAAATTTGCTGATGGCACAAAAATTGGTCATGTAGTTGATAGTGAAGAGGATAGCTGTGGACTCCAGAATGATATCAATGGTTAAATGGTTTGGTTGAGTGGGCGGAAAAGTGGCAAATGGAAGTCAATCTGGGGAACTGTGAGGTAATGCAGTTGGGAAGGGCAAATAAAGCGAAGGAATACACAACAGACAGGAGGATAGTGAAAGGGGTAGAAGAAGTTAGAGACCTTGGAGTGTTTGTCCACAGGTCCCAGAAGGTGGCAAGACAGGTAGACAGAGTGGTGAAGAAGGCATATGGAATGCTTTCCTTTACTGGCCGATATATAGAATACAAAAGTAGGGATGTAATGCTGGAATTGTATAAAACACTGGTTAGGCCACAGCTGGAGTATTGTGGACAGTTCTGGTCACCACATTACAGGAAGGACATAATTGCTTTGGAGAGAGTACAGAGAATATTTTCAAGAATGTTACCAGTGATGGAAAATTGCATCCATGATGAAAGATTGGATCGGCAAAGATTGTTTTCATTAGAACAGAGGAGACTGAGGGGTGACTTGATTGAGGTGTGCAAAATTATGAGGGGGCCCAGATAGAGTAGCCAGGAAGGACATGTTTCCCCTAGCGGGGAGGTCAATTACCAGAGGGCACAGATTTAATTGATTGGTAGATGGATCAGAGGGGACATGAGGAAAAACCTTTTCACCCAGAGGGTGGTGGGTGTCTGGAATTCACTGCCAGGACGGTGGTGGAGGCAAAAACCATCAATTATTTTAAAAGGTACCTGGACCTACACCTGAAGTGCTGCAACTGGCAAGGCCATGGACCAGCGGCTGGAAGATGGGATGAGATTGGGCGGCTAGTTTTTTCAGCCAGCAGAGACACATTGGGCTGAATAGCCTCCTTTTGAGCGTTAACCCTTCCATGGATATTTGGTCCAATCTGTCTGTGGGTGGGATCTGGAATTCACTGCCTGAAAACATGGTGGAATCAGATTCAATAATACCTTTCAAAAGGGAATTTAACAAAAACTTGACAAGGAAAAAAAAACAATCGGAGTCTGGGGAAAGAGGAGGAAGTGGAACTAATTAGATATCTCTTTCAAAGGGACAGCACTGACCGAATAGCCTCTTTATGTGCTGCATCAATCTCTGATTATATGAACAAGAGACACAGAGAGAGATGGAGAAAGGGTGAAAGAAGGGAGGAAAAATAGAGACAGAGTGAAAGTGAAGCTTGTACTAGTTTTCAGGGGTAGGGATTGTGATTCGTGATCTGCCCGTGCCCATTCCTGTTGAGGCAGGGGACACACAAACTTCCTGCTGCCTCCTCATTTCCATGAATTCTACGTGCTGCCCAGGGTGACACGCACTGCTGTCTGTCTGCAGGCTTAACAGGGACCTAACTGTGTGTGAGGCTGGCACGTGCTTCAGCCAGGATTCAGCTCTTAAAGGTAGTCTGTCCCTCTTAAAGGGAAGCTTTACTGAATCACAGGAGGCTGCTGCTGCTGACTGTGAATGCTGCAATTGGAGACAAGGTAAATGGAAGACTAGGACAGAGAGAGGTCTCTGCTGTTCACGGATGTGGTGTTGGAGGCCTTAGTCACGGAGGTTGACCAGAGGAGAGTGGCCATGTTTCTGTGGGGTGGGGCGGAGACCCTTAAGGAACGTCTTCCGAAGGGAATGGGAGCAGGTGGTCAGGGAGGTCAAATGCAAGAATCTGGCCCCAAGGAACTGGCAGCAGAGCCAGAAGAAGTTTCATGAGCTCACACGGGTGGCCAATGTCAGTGAATTCATCGCCACATGGCATCTCCTACCCCCAACATCACCAACCTCTCACATAGCTCAATGTACCACACCCCCATCACTTAGTTTAAAAGACGTATAGCAAAGCTGCTGGAATGGCTGATTGGTGTCAGATCAGATCCCTCTGCACACTACCAGCACATACTTGGTGAACAGGGACTAGAGCCCTGTTTAGCATGCAGCACTGAAAGTGACCGGCAGCTCAGCCCATTCCATTTTATGGATCCACACTTCCATGGCATTGGGCCCAGTGACACTGCAGAGCTGAGAATACCTGCCATAGACAGATACAGAGGGAAAGAAGCCTTCTTTTAAATGGGAATTGAAGAAAAGACTTGAAGGCAGGAATATGGGAATGGACAGGGCAATGGGACTAATTGAGGGTGAGGTTCAAACACATGAATGAAAATATTAAATTTAAGGTGCTGCCGGTCCCGGAGCCAAAGTAGATCAGTGAGCATAGGGGTGATGGGTGATCAGGATTTGGGGTGATGGGTGATCAGGATTTGGTGTGAATTAGTTGAAAGGCAGCAGAGTTCTGGATGGGCTGTGGTTTATGGAGGTTTATAACTGGGAGGGTGACCAGGATAGAATTGGAATAGTCAAATGTGGATTTAACAGATTTAAAGATTGGTAGGTCCCTTACCGTCAGAAACAGGGGAATTAATTATGGGGAACAAAGAAATGGCTGACCAACTAAATGCATACTTTGGTTCTGTCTTCACAAAGGAGAATACAAATATCATACCAGAAATGTTGGGGAACATGGGGTTTAGAGAGAGAGAGGAACTTAAGGAAATCTGTATTAGTAGAGAAATGGTGTTGGGGAAATTGATGGTATTGAAGGCCAATAAATTCCCAGGGCCTGTTAATCTACATCTCAGAGTACTGAAGGAAGTGGTCCTCGAAATAATGGATGCATTGGTGGTCATCTTTCAAGATTCTATAGATTCTGGAACATTTCCTACAGATTGGAATGTAGCTAATGCAACCCCAGGGAGGTTGAGAGAAAGCAGGGAATAATAGACCAGTCAGCCTGTCGTCGGTAGTGGGGAAAGTTCTAGAGTCCATTATCAAAGATTTTATAGCAGAACACTTGTAGAAAAGTGGTAGAATCGGACAGAGTCAGCATGGATTTACGAAAGGGATATCACTCTTGACAAATCAACAAAAATTCTTCGAGGATGTAATCAGTAGAGTTGATGAGGGGGAGCCAGTGGATGTGGTTTATTTGGACTTTCAGAAGGCTTTCATCAAAGTTCCACATAACAGATTAGCGTATAAAATTAAAACGCATGAGATTGGTGCTAGTGTATTGTGATATATAGAAAATTGGTTGGCAGACAGGCAACCCAAGAGTAGGAATAAATGGGTATTTATTCCGAATGGCAGGCAGTCACTAGTGGGGTACCATAGGGATTGGTGATAGGACCCCAGCTATTCACAATATATCTTACTGATTTCGATGAGGGAACTAAATGTAATATCTCCAAATTTGCAGATGACACAAAACAGGGTGGGAGGGTGAGTTGTGAGGAGGATGCAGAGAGGCTTCAGGGTGATTTGGACAAATTGAGTGAGTGGGCTAATGCATGGCAGATGCAGTACAATGTGGATAAATGTGAGATTAATCACTTTGGTAGCAAAAACAGGAAGGCAGATTATTATCTGAATGGCTATAAACTGAGAGAGGGGGATATGCAAGGAGAGCTGGGTGTTCTCGTACACCAGTCACTGATGGTAAGAATGCAGGTGCAAAGGACAGTAAAGAAGGTAAATGGTATGTTGGCCTTCACAGCGAGCTGATTCGAGTACAGGAGCAGGGATGTCTTATTGCAATTATACATGGCCTTGGTGAGGCTACACCTGGAATATTGTGTGCAGTTTTGGTCTCCTTATCTAAGGAAGGATGTTCTTGCTGTAGGTTTACCAGACTGATTCCCCAGATGGCGGGACTGACGTATGAGGAGAGATTGAGTCGGTTAGGATTATGTTGGCTGGAATTCAGAAGAATGATGGGGGATCACATAGGAACCTATAAAATTCTAACAGGACTTGACAGAACAGATACAGGAAGGATGTCCCCGATGGTGGTGGAGTCCAGAACCAGTGGTCATAGTCTAATGATACAGGGTAAACCTTTCAGGACTGAGATGCGAAATCTCTACACCCAGAGAGTGATGAGTCAGTGGAATTCGCTGCCACAGGAAGCAGTTGAGGCCAAAACATTGCATGTTTTCAAGAAGGAGCTAGATATAGCTCTTAGGATGAAAGAGATCAAAGGATATGGGGGGAAAGCGCAAACAGGTTGCTGAGTTGGACGATCAGCCATGATCATAATGAATGGCGGGGGAGGCTCGAAGGGCCGAATGGCCTACTCCTGCTCCTATTTTATATGTTTCTATGTTAACAAGGGCACAGATGAGGGTTTATGTAGCAGATGAGCTGAGGCAGACGGATGATATTACAGAGCTGGTAATAGGCAGGGCAGGTGATGGAGAGAATAAGGGGTCAGAACTCAGCTCAGGGTTAAATAGAACGCAGAGGATGCAAACTGTCTGGTTCAACCTCAGACATTAGCCAGTTAGGGGTACGTGGTTCATGGACAGAATTTCCGAAGGAGACCGATTGCACGAGCTCCACTGTTCCCAAAATTAAAATTGTCAGAACATTATTTCAGTGAAACGCGGTTTACAGATCACATAGCGGGAAATAGGGACTTCGCAGGGGAAGCAACAGCAGAAAACACGGTAGAGTAAATTACTTGAACTCTAATACAAGTAGCAATGGTTTATAGAGCTCATAGCTGGAGATAGAGTTTTGCCAGGGATAACAAAAGTAACAAGGAAGGCAGAGTAAATGACAAGAACAGTAATGTTGCTAAACTTGGTTTATAACATTCATAGCTAGATAGAGAGACTTACCATGGATACTGATAATAGCAAGGATGGGATAGTAAATGTGTTGCATAATCTTCAATGCGAGATAGATCCGATACTCTAATGGGAACCGATCATAATTGGCAGAAAGACGGTCAAACTCCCAAATGAAACTCCTGCCCATTGTTGTAACATTCCAGTCTATTGTTCTCAGTGTCTAACACATTGTTGTAACATTCCAATCTATTGTCCTCATATTCTGACCCATTGTTGTAACATTCCAGTCTATTGTTCTCAGATTCTGAACCATTGTTGTAACATTCCAATCTATTGTTCTCAGTGTCTAACACATTGTTGTAACATTCCAATCTATTGTCCTCATATTCTGACCCATTGTTGTAACATTCCAGTCAATTGTTCTCAGATTCTGATCCATTGTTGGAACATTTCAATCTATTGCTCTCAGATTCTGATCTATCCTCTCCCTCTCTCTGGAGCTGCTGATCCCTGTTAGTGCCAGGTCTGATGCTCCCGCTAACACTATGTGATAACGCATTGAAAGCAGTCCCTTATTAATAGCAGCGGGAACCCCTCCAGTGACACAATTAGAGTCCATGGAGACTGACATTAATTACAGTCACTGAACAAACAGGTTCAGTTAACCCCTTTCAATCCAACTCTTTTTGTACCACAATAAATTAGAACATTTACCCAGAAGGGATGGGATGTATAAGGATAGCTGAGGGAAGGAATGGTGGAAATAGTAGAGGCACTTGACAGAATCTTTCATTTCTCCTTGGATATGGGAGTGTGACAGAGGACTGGAGGGTTGTAAATGTTACACCCTGGTTACAAATGGAGAGATGGAGCAAACCCTGTAGTGTCCAGTCCATCTGACGTCAGTGGTGGGGAAATGTCACATCCCAGAACAGAAATATTCGTTGGTTGGAAAAACATAGCATAATAAATTTCAAGCAGCACGGATATACTAATTACAAATCATGTCTGGAAAACTTCAACAAGAACTTATCCCAAGGTACTTCACAGCAGCATTATGAAACAAAGTATAACACTGAACCACAAATGTAGATATTAGGTTAGGAGACCAAAATATTGGTCAAAGAGGTAAGATTTAAAGGAGTGTCTGAAAGGATAAAAGTGAGGTGGAGAGGTAGAGCTGTGTAGGGAGGATATTCCAGAGCTCGGGACCGAGGCAACTGAAGGTGCGGTCAGCAATGGGGGAGTAATTAATATCAGGAATGCACAAGAGGCCAGAATTAGTGGAGTAGAGATATCTCAGAGGGTTGTCGGGCAGGAGGAGATTACAGAGATAGTGAGGGGTGAGACCATGGACGGATTTGAAAATATGATTGAGAATTTTAAAATAAAGGCATTGTTTGACAGTGAGCTGATGTAGGTCAGTGATCGGGGAATGGGACTTGTTGTGAGTTAACACACAGGCAGCAGAGTTTTAGATGACCTCAAGTTTACAGATAGTAGAATGTGGGAGAATGACTTGGAATAGTCTAGTCTGCAGGTAATGAAAACATGAATGAGAGCTTCAGCAGCAGATGAGTTGAGACAGGAGTGAAGTTGGGCGATCTTATTGAGGTGGGAATAGGTGGGCATAGTGATGGCACGAATATGAGGTTGGAAGCTCATTATGTGGTCGAATGCCACAGAGTCACAGAATTGTTACAGCACAGAAGGTGGCCATTCTGTCCATCGAGTCTGCACTGGCTCTCCGAAAGAGCAATATATCTAGTGCTACTCCCCTGCCTTCTCCCTGTAACTCTGTACAATCTTCCTTTTCAGATAACTATCCAATTTCCTCCTGAATGCCTCGATTGAATCTGCCTCCACCACACTCTCAGGTAGCGCATTCCAGACCTTAACACTCGCTGTATGAAAATGTTTTCCTCATGTCACTTCTGCTGCTTTTACCAATTACTTTAATTCTTTGTCCTCTCGCTTTCGATCCTTTCAGGAATGGGAACAGTTTTTCCCTTTCCACTCTGTCCAGACACCTCATAATTTTGCAGACCTTTTTCAAATTTCCTCTCAGCCTTCTCCTCTGCAAGGAAAATGTTCCAACTTCTCCAGTCTATCTTCAATACTGATATTCGTCATCTCTGGAACCATTCATGTGAATGTTTTTTCACACTCTCCAATGTTTCCATGTTATCTAATGTGCCCAGAACTGGACGTAACGCTGCAGCTGAGGCCGAACTAGTGTCTTATACAAGTTCAAAACAACCTCCTTGCTCTTGTATTCCATGCTACAGGATACTGTAGGCTTTATTAACTGCTCTCTGATCCTGTCATGCCACCTTCAATGACCGATGCACATATACATCCAGGTCCCTCTGCTCCAGAACCCCTTTTAGAATTGTACCCTTTATTCTATATTTTCTCTCCATGTCCTTCCGACGAAATGAATCACTTCACATTTCCCCACATTGAAATTCATCTGTCTGCCCATTCCACCAACTTGTCTGTGTCCTTTTGAAGTTTTACACTATCCTGCCAACAGTTCATAATGCTTCCACGTTTTGTATCATCTACAAACTTTGAAATTGTGCCCTGTACACCAAGGTCCAGGTCATTAATATATGTCAGGAAGAGAAAGGGTCCAAACACTGATCCCTGTGGACCTCCACTACAAATCTTAAATAAAAAACGAAACGTGCTGGAAACACTCAGCAGGTCTGGCAGCATCTGTGGAGAGAGAAGCAGAGTTAATGTTCCAGGTCAGTGACCCTTCATCAGAACTGGAAAAGGTTAGACATGTAATAGGTTTTAAGCAAATAAAGCAGGGATGGGGCAAAATGGATCAGAAGGGGTGTTGATAGAACAGAGGGCCAGAGAGATTCACTGACCAGGAGGTCGTGGGGCAAAGGCAAAGAGATTGTCCTCATGGTGTGGTGAAAGACAAAGCATTAGTGCAGAGCAGGTGTTAAATGACAGAATAAAGAACAGCCCGAGCTAAAAGCACCAATATAAAAATCCCAGTTTAAGTCTGGCACATGGCAACAAACTGATAAAACAAATAATAAAAATGGACCAGTCATGCTCTGAAATTATTGAACTCAATGTTCAGTCCAGAAGTCTGTAAAGTGCCTATTCGGACAATGAGGTGCTGTTCCTCGAGCTGGCGTTGATGTTCACTGGAACCCCACAGCAGGTCAAACACAGATTGGGTGACTGCTTTGTGGAACACCTCCGCTCAGTCCAAAAGCATGACCCCGAGCTTCCACTCACTTGTCATTTCAACACACTCTATCCCCCACCCCCGCTCTCATGACTACATTTCTGTTCTTGTGTTTACACCCTCCACTCCCGCTTCACTTGCTTAAAACCTATTACATTTCTAACCTAATCCAGTTCTGATGAAAGGTACAAGCCTGGAACATTAACTCTGTTTCTCTCTCCACATACACTGCTGAGTATTTCCAGCACTTTCTGTTTTTATTTCAGATTTCCAGCATCTGCAGTATTTTGTTTTGATTCCACGACAAACTTTTCTCCAACCCGAAAAGCATCCATTAATCACTAATCTCTGTTGCCTGTCACTCAACCAGTTTAGTTTCATGTTGCTACTGTCCTTTATTATTCGATGAGCTATAACTTTGCTCACAAGTCTGTTGTGTGCCACTTTCTCAAATGCTTTTTGGAATTCCATTTAAACCACATCAACAGCATTGTCCTCATCAAGCTTCCTTTTTACCTCTTCAAAAAACTCCAGCCAGGTTGTTAAACACCATTTTCCCTTAACAAATTCGTGCTGGTTTTCCTTAATTAACCCACATTTGTCCATATGCCTATTAATGTTGTCCCGAATATTACACCAAGGTTGCAAACAGACTGTCTGAATCTGAGACTGTTACCAGGGAGAGGGATGGAATCAATAGCAAGGGAACAGATTTGGACTGGGCAGGGAAAACAATGGCCTCAATCTTCACAATATTTAATTGGAGGAAATTTCTGCTCATCCAGTGCTGGATGTCGGATAAGCAGTTTGATAATTTAACAGCAGTGGAGGAGAGGAGAGAGGTGGTGGTGAGGTAAACATGATGGAGTTCTTTGATAAAACAATTGAGAGGGTTGATGAGGGTGGTGTGATTTAAGTTATATTTATAGACTTTCAAAAGGTGTTTGATCAAGTTACATTCAATAGACTGATTAGGAAAACTGAACCCTATGCAGTGATTGATAAAACAATGGAGACGGTTGCTGAGGGAAGGAATGGTGGAAATAGCAGAGGCACTGGTCAGAATCTTCCAATCCTCCTTGGATAGGGGAGTCATGACAGAGGACTGGAGGGCTGTAAATGTTACTCCCTGTTACAAAAGGAGTGATTAGATAAATCCTGTAACTACTGACCAGTCAGTCTAATGTCAGTGGTTGGAAATTACTAGAGGCCAGAACCCAGCACAAAAATATATCTTTCTTGGAAAAACATGGGATAATAAATAACAAACAGCACGGATAGGTTAATGGAAAATCATGTCTGATAATCCTGATCAAGTTCGTTGATGACAAAACTGTGACTGTTGATGAGGACAACATGTTTTGTGTTATGTGCACAGAATTTCAAAAAGCCGGTGATCAAATGCCATTTCATAGACTTGTTATGAAAAATGGAACATATGGACTAATGTGACAGTGACAGTGTGGATAAGATAGTGACTCAGGGACAGAAAGCAGAGAGAAGTGGTGAACAGACATTGTTCAGACTGGGGGAGGGAGAGTATGCAGTGGTGTTTCTCAGGAGTCGGTATTAGAACCAGTGCCGTTCCTGGCAGATAGATAGATATATAACTGACACAACCGTATACGTAAAAAAAAACCCACAATTTCAACTCTTGCAGATGACATGAAACGCATAACTAAAGGTGGAAAAATGCAGACCAGAGAATTATCCAACTTCACAGACGTTTTTCTTTAAAATTTGTTTATTCTGGACACTAATCCATCGCACATTTATTTCTCACTCTAATTTATTTGTGTGTGATTCTCGTGTGAGTGTGTGCGTGAATGTGTTGCGTATATTCTTATTATTTTATTTAGATACAGCTCAGATTGTTAAGTATAATAAACTCATCTCTTGTTTAAACTAAAGAAAACCTGTCCTATTGGCTCTTTCATGATCTCAATAAAGATAGAAGGTAAATAACTCACTGAGTTGGTCAGCACGTCCACTGCTAAAAAGGAATAAACTCTGTTGTGGTGAAATAAGATATAAGACAAGAGGGGAGCCTGGGACCCCTCCTCACCTGGCTGTCACAGAAATCTGGATGTTCTAGTGATCGTAAACCAACAACAAATGAGAACTTGGAAGTAGGGAAAACAATTGATCCTGAGAAAAAACTTTTTTTTAGAATTAGAATTAGAACATTACAGCGCAGTGCAGGCCCTTCGGCCCTCGATGTTGCGCCGACCTGTGAAATCATCTGACCGACACTATTCCATTTTCATCCATATGTCTATCCAATGACCATTCAAATGCAGTTGAAGTTGGCGAATCTACTAGTGTTGCAGGCAGGGCGTTCCACACCCCTACTACTCTCTGAGTAAAGAAACTACCTCTAACATCTGTCCTATATCTATCACCCCTCAACTTAAAGCTATGTCCCCTCGTGTTTGCCATCACCATCCGAGGAAAAAGACTCTCACTATCCACCCCATCTAACCCTCTGATTATCTTATATGTCTCTATTAAGTCACCTCTCCTCCTCCTTCTCTCCAACGAAAACAACCACAAGTCCCTCAGCCTTTCCTCGTAAGACCTACCCTCCATACAAGGCAACATCCCAGTAAATCTCCTCTGCACCCATTCCAAAGTTTCCACATCCTTCCGATAATGCAGTGACCAGAACTGCACGCAATTCTCCAGGTGCGGTCTGACCAGAGTTTTGTACAGCTGCAGCATGACCTCGTGGCTCCGAAACACGACCCCCCTAATAATAAAAGCGAATACACCATGTGCCTTCTTAACAGCCCTATTAACCTGGTTAGCAACTTTCAGGGATTTATGTACCTGGACACCAAGATCTCTCTGCTCATCTACACTACCAAGAATCTTCCCATTAGCCCAGTACTCTGCATTCCTGTTACTCCTTCCAAAGTGAATCACCTCACACTTTTCCGCATTAAACTCAATTTGCCATCTCTCAGCCCAGCTCTGCAGCCTATCTGCGTCCCTCTGTACCCTACAACATCCTTCGGCACTATCCACAACTCCACTGACCTTCGTGTCATCCGCAAATTTACTAACCCACCCTTCTACACCCTCCTCCAGGTCATTTATAATAATGACAAACAGCAGTGGCCCCAAAACAGATCCTTGCGGTACACCACTAGTAACTAAACTCCAGGATGAACATTTGCCATCAACCACCACCCTCTGTCTTCTTTCAGCTAGCCAATTTCTGATCCAAAGCTCTAAATCACCTTCAACCCCATACTTCCGTATTTTCTGCAATAGCCTACCGTGGGGACCTTATCAAGCGCCTTACTGAAATCCATATACACCACATCCACGGCTTTACCCTCATCCACCTGTTTGGTCACCTTCTCGAAAAACTCAATAAGATTTGTGAAGCACGACCTGCCCTTCACAAAACCGTGCTGACTATCACTAATGAACTTATTCTTTTCAAGATGATTATAAATCCTGTCTCTTATAACCTTTTCCAACATTTTACCCACAACCGAAGTAAGGCTCACAGGTGTATAATTACCAGGGCTGTCTCTACTCACCTTCTTGAACAAGGGGACAACATTTGCTATCCTCCAGTCTTCCGGCACTATTCCTGTCGACAATGACGACATAAAGATCAAGGACAAAGGCTCTGCAATCTCCTCCCTGGCTTCCCAGAGAATCCAAGGATAAATCCCAAATGGCCCAGGGGATTTACCTATTTTCACACTTTCCAAAATTGCTAACAGATCCTCCTTGTGAACCTCAATCCCATCTAGCCTAGTCGTCTGAATCTCAGTATTCTCCACGACAACATTTTCTTTCTTTACTGTAAATACTGACGAAAAATATTCATTTAACACTTCCCCTATCTCCTCTGATTCAACACACAACTTCCCACGACTATCCTTGATTGGCCCTAATCTAACTCCAGTCATTCTTTTATTCCTGATATACCGATCGAAAGCCTTAGGGTTTTCCTTGATCCTATCCGCCAATGACTTCTCGTGTCCTCTCCTTGCTCTTCTTTGCTCTCCCTTTAGATCCTTCCTGGCTAGCTTGGAACTCTCAAGCGCCCTAACTGAGCCTTCACGTCTCATCCGAACATAAGCCTTCTTCTTCCTTTTGACAAGCGCTTCAACTTCTTTCGTAAACCACGACCCCCTCGCTCGACAACTTCCTCCCTGCCTGACAGGTACATACTTATCAAGGATACGCAGTAGCTGCTCCTTGAATAAGCGCCACATTTCGATTGTGCCCATCCCCTGCAGTTCCCTTCCCCATCCTACGCATCCTAAATCTTGCCTCATCGCATCATAATTTCCTTTCCCGCAGCTATAATTCTTGCCCTGCTGTATATCCATGTCCCTGCCCATCGCTAAGGTGAACCTAACCGAATTATGATCACTATCGCCAAAGTGCTCACCTGCATCTAAATCTAACACCTGGCCGGGTTCATTACCCAGTACCAAATCCAATGTGGCATCGCCCCTGGTTGGCCTGTCTACATACTGTGTCAGAAAACCCTCCTGCACACACTGGACAAAAACTGACCCATCTAAAGTACTCGAACTATAGTATTTCCAGTCAATATTTGGAAAGTTAAAGTCCCCCATAACCACTACCCTGTTACTCTCGCCCCTGTCGAGAATCATCTTCGCTATCCTTTCCTCTACATCTCTGGAACTATTCGGAGGACTACAGAAGACTTCCAACAGGTTGACCTCTCCTCTCCTGTTTCTAACCTCGGCTCATACTACCTCAGTCGACGCGTCCTCAAACGTCCTTTCTGCCGCTATAATACTCTCCTTCATTAACAATGCCGCACCCCCTCCTCTTTTACCATCTTCTCTGTTCGCACTGAAACAGCTAAATCCCGGAACCTGCAGCATCCATTCCTGCCCCTGCTCTACCCATGTCTCCGGAATGGCCACTACATCGAGATCTCAGGTACCAACCCATGCTGCAAGCTCACCCACCTTATTCCGGATGCTCCTGGCGTTGAAGTAGACTAAACTTAAAATGTCAATGCAGGCTTTATTGTTGTTTTCACTGCTGGAACACTGAAATGCCCACGTTCGAAGACAGAGCATACGAACATATGAACATATGAATTAGGAGCAGGTGTAGGCAACTCGGTCCCTCAAGACTGCTCTGCCATTCAGTAAGATCATGACCAATCTGATTGAAACCTCAACTCCACATTACCACCTACCCTCGATAATCTTTCACCCCATTGCTTATCAAGAATCTATCTATCTCTGCCCTACAAGCACTTAAAGAGTCTCTTCCACTGCCTTTTGAGGAAGAGAATTCCAAAGGCTCACAACCCTCAGAGAAAAAATAAATCTCCTCATCTCTGTTTTAAATGGGCGACCCCTCATTTTTAAATAGTGACCCCTAATTCTAGATACACCCTGATACACACATCTTTCCACATGCAACCTGTCAAGAGCGCTCATGATCTTAGATGTTCAAATCAAGTCGCCACTTACCCTTCTAAATTCCAGTGGATATAAGCCGAGCCTGTCCAATATTCCCTCATAAGACAGTCCACCCATTCCAGGTATTAGTCTGGTAAACCTTTTCTGAATTGCTTCCAATGCATTTACATCCTTCCTTAAATAAGGAGACCAGTAATGCACACAGTACTCCAGATGTGGTCTCACATATAGCTGAAGTATAACATCCCTACTTTTGTATTCAATTACCCTTACGATAAACAATAACATTCTATTAGCTTTCCTAATTACTTTCTGAACATGCATACTAACCTTTTGTGATTCATGCACACGGACACCCAGATCCCTCTGCATCTCAGAGCTCTGCAATCTCTCACCTATAGATAATATGCTTCTTTTTATTATAGCTCCTGCCAAAATGGACAATTTCCCACATTATACTCCAGTTCCCAGGTCTTTACGCACTCACTTAACCTATCTATATTCATTTACAGCCTCCTTATGTCCCCGTGACATGTTACTTTCTTACTCATACTTGTGTCATCAGCAAATTTAGCAACCATGCCTTCGGTCTCTTCATCCAAGTCATTTATATAAATTGTAAAAAGTTGAGGTCCCAGCACTGATCCCTGTGGCACACCACTCGTTACATCTTGCCAACCACAAAATGACCCATTTATGCCTACTCTCTGTTTTCTGTTAGCTAACCAATCATCGATCCATGCCAACATGTTACCCCCTTCACCATGAGCTTTTATTTTCACAAAACCTTTGATGTGGCACCTTATCTATTGCATCCTGGAAATCTATGTACAGTACATCCACCGGTTCCCCTTTCTCCACAGCACATGGTACCTCTTCAAGGCACTCCAACAAATTGATTAAACATGATTTCCTTTTCATAAAACCATTTTGATTCTGCCTCATTACGTTGAATTTTTCTAAGTGCCGGCTACACTGTCTTTAATAATAGCTTCTAACATTTTACCTCAGACAGATGTGATGCTAACTTGCCTGTAGTTTCCTGTTTCCCTCCCTTTCTTACTGAAGGAGTTACATTCCCAAGAAAGGAGTTGCATACAGAGTTAAGTAACTCGGTACAGGTCAAAACGCCTGTCTGTTGAAAAATTGAGTAATGTAGCTGGACAGTTAGGGATTACTCTCTGTCCAAAAGGTAGGAAACCCGAAATCCTAAGACTTTTGGCCAACCATATTTCACTTGAAGCTGAAGACTCAAACAGGGTTAGAATCACTAACAGATAGAGTAATGTTAGCTAAGGTAGAACTAGAACAGAATAGACTAGAATTAGAATTCCAAAGAGATCGAGAAGGAGCAGAGTGAGTGTCAAGAAAGGGAAAAAGTAAGAGTGTTCCAGAATGAGAATGAGGAAAGGGAGGTAAGCCGGCTCAAACAACTAGAGGAAGACACATACACCCAGTGAAGGCACAGCTAGTGTGGGAGCTGCCCCTAGCTCAGGACCATGTGCTGAGCTCTTAAAGTTCTCCCAGTTCATGACAAAGTTCAATGAGGAGGATGTGGCAGAATTTTTCGTCAATTGTGAAAAGCTTGTAATGCAACTGAAATGGCCGTCAGAGAGCTGGACACTGTTTTTACAAAACAAAGTATCAGGAAAATCCCATGAGCTTTATTCACTATTGCCAGATGAAAGTTTATCAGATTATGAGATGACTGAAATTGCTATCCTGGGTGTACATGAAATATTACTGGAAGTGTACCGTCAAACATTCCAAACCCTCAGAAAGCAGCCTGACTAAACTGATCTCGAGTTTGAAAGTGTTAAGCAGCTTCCGAACATAGGGACATTGGAGCAGGAGTAGGACATTCAGCCCATCGAGACTGCTCCACCATTCAATATGACCATGGCTGATCATCCACTTCAATGCCTTTTCCACAAATAATCTCCATATCCCATTTTTGTCATCTGCAGTTAGAAATCTGTCAATCTATACTTTAAATATACACAACGACTGAGATTCCACATCCGCCTGCGATGCAGAATTCCAAAGGTTCAGAAACCTCTGAGTCAAAGTTTACTCCTCGTCTCTGTCCTAAATGGCTTCCCCCTTATTTCGAAATTGTATCCATTAGTTCCAGACTCCGCAACCAGGGGAATTTTCGTACATACGTCTACGCTGTCTATCCCTTTAATTATTTCATACGTTTCAATGAGATCCCGACACATTCTTTGAAACTCTCTAGAATACCAGCCCAGTTTCCCCAATCTCTCTTCATAGAACAGTCCCGCCATCCCGGGAACAAGTCTGGTGAACCTTCATTGCACTCCCTCTATGGCAATAATATCCTTCCTAAAGTAAAGTGACCCAAAATGCACATAATATTCCAGGTGTGGTCTAAGCAAGGTTCTATACACATGCTGCAAGACTTCAGTACTCCCGTACTCAAATCATCTCCTGATAATGGCGAACAGACTATTCGCCTTCCTAATTGCTTGCTGCACCTGCATCTTTTTCAGTGATTAACTGACACCCGGGTCCATTTGTACATCGACACTTTCTAATTTTTCACAATTTAAGAAATACTCTGCACATCTGTTCCTCTTACCAATGTGGATAACTCATATTTGCCCATATTACATTCCATTTGCCATGTTCTTACTCAGTCACTATGTCTGTCCAAATCCCCTTGAAGACGCATTGCATCTACCTCACAACATGCATTCCTTAGTAGTTTTGTGTCATCTGCGAACTTGGAAATACTACATTTGGTCCCCACATCCAAATTATTGACATATATTGTTCAGAGCTGGGGCCCAAGTACTGATCCTTGCGGTCCCCAAATAGTCACAGCTGCCAAAGTGAGAACGACCCGTTTCTTGCTACTCTCTGTTTTCTGCCTGTTAACCAATCTTTAATCCATGCCAGTATATTACCTCCTATCCCATGTGCTTTAATGTTGCTAACCAACCTCCTGTGGGGTACTTTATCAAAAACCATCTGAAGATCCAAGGAGAACACGTCCACCGACTCCCCTTTAACAATTCTGTTAGTAACATCCTCAATAAAACTCCAACAGGTTCGCCAAACATGATTTCTCATTCATAAATCCATGTTTGCGATGCCCAAACAGATTATTATCCAACTGTCCATTTATCACATCCTTTCGAATAAAATCCCAGCATTTTCCCAACGACTGATGTATGAGAGCAGGTCTATAATTCCCTGTTTTCTCTCTCCCTCCCTTCTTAAATAGTGGGGTGACATTTGCTACCTTCCAATCTGCAGGAACCGGTCCAGAATCTATAGAATTTTTGAAGATAGTCACCAATGCAGCCACCATCTCCATAGCTATCTCTTCCCACACCCTGGGATGCAGAATATCAGATCCTGGGGCCTCATCAAACTTCAGCCCCATTAATTTCTCCAATACAACATCCTTACTAATATTAATTTCCTTCACTTCCTCAATCTCCCTAATCCCTTGGATCTCTAATTCTGGAAATGTCCTTGTATCTTCCTCAATGAGGGCAGACACAAAGTAATCATTTAGTTTTACTGCCATTTCTCTATTCACCATTGTACATTCCCCTGACACTGCCTGTATTGGACCCACATTTGTCTTCGCCAAATGTTTCATTTTTAGGTAGCTAAAGAATATTTAAAGTCAGTTTTTGTGTTTACTTTTGACCAGTGGATAGAAACACTCAAATTACAGCCCACATATCGAAACCTCAGAGTGGTGATCCATCTCAAGGTGTTCACAAACTCGCTCCCCCTCCCATTAAAACCCACAAAGAGGAACAAAGGGTTCAAAGAGCTAGACAAGTTGCAATTCTGGTGATGAATTTTCCCTTGCACACAAGGCCGTAACCCCAAAGGGAAACACTTCCCTGGTCACCACAAAGACCCGAGAATAAAAGGTCGGGGAGGGGGGGGGGGGGGGGGTTATAGAAACCCGAACAGCCAAGGGCAAGGAGGAAAAGCTGGACACACGGGGGCCCATCCTCAGGTCAAATAGGATGGTACTGAGAGCAGGAGAAACGGCCGAAGACCTGTGTGTTTCCAGTGTAATAAGGTAGGTCGCCATCGAGCTGAATGATGCAAGTGACGGGGAAAACCTGGAGGATTAATCAGGGTCCAGCAGATCATAGCAGGAAAAAGGGCCCTGATGGAAATCACAACAGATCAGGCTGTGCCTCCAACTGCGGCAGTCAGACCCAGTAAGTCAGACCCAGACCCAGTCAGACCTACCACAGAGAGGGGGCGGGGGGGGGGGGGAAATAAACAAAATCCTTGAGAGCTACCAGGAATTTGTATCCGAAGGAAAAGTGAAACCACACCCCTTGAGTGAGGGAAGTAAACCAATAGTCATACTCATGGATGCAGGGGCCTGCCAATCCCTTCTGCTGGGACAAAGAAAGTGCAGTGAATGCTAGAGCGTTAGTGAATGGTATCGGAAGACAGTATATGTCCATACCCTTATATCCGGTGCACTTGGAGTTTGACCCAGTTTCATGACCCTTTACCATGCGGATTGTCCCTAGTTTACTGATTGATGGGTCGAACTGCTCCTGGGTAATGCTCTGACAGGGGAAAAGGTGGCAGCTTCCCCAGTAGTTCTAGAGAGACCAAAAGAGGTCCGGGAGACAGAGTAGTTACAGCAGAAATCCCTGATTGAGTGGTGACTCGGTCCATGGCCAAACAATCCCCTGAACTGACACTGCAGACGGATGACCCTACATTCTGGTTGTCTGAAACCTTCGTTGGGAAGTTAGAGGACCCAAAGGATGTGTTAAACGGTTCTTCCTTTTTTGTGGCTCCACAACCCGACCCAGTGTTAAAAAATAGCACAGACTTTCCAAACCAAAACTGAAGCAGAGGGAGTTGCAGACTGTTACTATTTAAAGAATGATGAGCTAATGAGGAAGTGGAGACCTCCTCACAGAACAGCAGATGAAGAGTGGACAGATGTTCACCAGATGGTGGTGCCGCTGAAGTCCCTTAAAGAAATATTAACAATGGCCCACGAACTTCTAATGGATGGACATGTCAGTATATGAAAAATCGAAGACCGCAGAAGACAGCATTTTGACTGGCCACAATTCCACAAAGATGTGGTGGATTTCTGTAAAATTGGTCTCACGTGCCAGGTTGTGAGAACCCTTCAGCAGAATGCTGGTAGATTGTGTGGGACCCCTGCTGAAAATATAACGGGACTACCAGTATCTTCTCACCATTATGGATGTGGTGACCCGATTCCCAGAGGCCATTCGCCCGAAGAACTATCTCTGCCAAGGAAGTGGTGAAGGGGCTAACTCAATTCTTTACCCGATATGGACTTCCTGCTGAGATCCAGTCGGATCAGGGCACACATTTTATGTCCAGTATTTTTGAAAAGGTCATGGGTAATCTGGAGCACCGCAGCCTCACATTTCCAGCGACCCGGGTTCGATTCTGTGTACTGCCTGTGCGAAGTTTGCGAGTTCTCCCTGTGACCGCGTGAGTTTTCACCAGGTGCTCCGGTTTCCTCCCACAGCCAAAGACTTGCAGGTTGATAGGGCCCTAGTATAGGTTTGTGGTAGGGGAGTTGAGGGATGGTGGGGATGTGGTAGGAATATGGGATTAATGTAGGATTAGTATAAATGAGTGGTTGATGGTTGGCACAGACTCGGTGGGCTGAAGGGCCTATTTCAGTGCTGCATCTCTAAATAAATAAAATAAGTAATTAAATAAAGTCCTCAGCCTACTATCCACAGTCACAATGGGCTTTGGAGCAGTACCACCAGACCCTAAAGACAATGATCAGTCCATACTGCTATGAGCAACCCCATGACTGGGACAAAGGGATGGGATTTCTCCTGCTGGTTACCGAGACTTATCTAATGATTCCACTGGCTTTAGTCTCTTTGAATTAGTTTATGGATACGAGATGAGTGGTCCTCTTAAATTAATCAAGAAGACGTTTTTGGGACACAGAGAAGAGTCTTCCATGTTAGACCACATTTCCGTGCTCTGGGAGTGGCTCACGAGAGGCTGTGCAATGGCTCAGTAACAGCAAAAGATCTCACAGGCAGCTATGAAAAGGTAAGCAGACAGAAATGCCAAGGCTAGAACATGTCATCCCAGAAACCATGTATTGTTAATACTCCCAATGCACGGCGAACCCCTTAAAGCCCAGTTCAGTGGTCCATATCGAGTGGCAAAAGGAATAGTCAGATAAATTATTTAATTGACATCCCAGACCAAAGGAAAAAAAGTAAATGCTGTGGAGGGGACAGACAAGTACAGATCTGTCAGACAGTCAGGAAGGGAGGATTGAAAAGGACAGTGGGGACAGGTTAGAGGAGGGCCAGGAGAATTCCCAACTGGAACCCCCTACTCTCCGATGAGCCAACCCTGAAATGTTAGATAAATTGGACCACACACTCTCCTCATTAAATGCAGGTCAAAGATGCACCCTAAAAAGGCTGCTAACAGCATTTACAGAAACGTGCAAGGACAAGGAAAGGTCCCAAAAAGGCATGTCAATGGTGAGGGCGATGCCTCCCCTAGTCGAAGTGCCGCTGGAGAGTGCAGTGAAAGCTGGATAGACACCTGCCAGCAGTAATGTCGCAAAAGACATAGGGTAGATAAAAAAATGTTCCTTCCATAGTTAAGGGAGAAGTGAAGGGAAAATAACCTAAAGTAAACAGCACTTGTGTACCTCACCAGAAAGCAAAAAGTAAGGTCAGTGTGGATCTACCCACTGAAGAACCCAATGATCAGATCCCAAACACAAAGCTAATCAAACCCAACAATTTCAAAGCCGAACTCAGCAAGAACAAAGGCCCAGAGGAAACCTCAGACACCTCACATGGTCTAAAAAAACAATTTATTACACACTGTCGGTTTAGAACATTAGAACATTACAGCGCAGTACAGGCCCTTCGGCCCTCGATGTTGCGCCGATCATCTGACCTACACAATCCATTTTCATCCATATGTCTATCCAATGACCACTTAAATGCCCTTAAAGTTGGCGAGTCTACTGCTGTTGCAGGCAGGGCGTTCCACGCCCCTACTACTCTCTGCGTAAAGAAACTACCTCTGACATCTGTCCTATATCTTTCACCCCTCAACTTAAAGCTATGTCCCCTCATGTTTGCCATCATCATCCAAGGAAAAAGTCTCTCACTATCCACCCTATCTAACCCTCTGATTATCTTGTATGTCTCTATTAAGTCACCTCTCCTCCTCCTTCTCTCTAACGAAAACAACCCCAAGTCCCTCAGCCTTTCCTCGTAAGACCTTCCTTCCATACTAGGCAACGTCCTAGTAAATCTCCTCTGCACCCTTTCCAAAGCTTCCACATCCTTCCTATAATGCGGTGACCAGAACTGCACGCAATACTCCAGGTGCGGCCTCACCAGAGTTTGTACAGCTGCATCATGACCTCGTGGCTCCGAAACTCGATCCCCCTAGTAATAAAAGCTAACACACCATATGCCTTCTTAACAGCCCTATTAACCTGGGTAGCAACCTTCAGGGATTTATGTACCTGGACACCAATATCTCTCTGCTCATCTACACTACCAAGAATCTTCCCATTAGCCCAGTACTCTGCATTGCTGTTACCCCTTCCAAAGTGAATCACCTCACACTTGTCCGCATTAAACTCCATTTGCCATCTCTCAGCCCAGCTCTGAAGCCTATCTATGTCCCTCTGTACCCTACAACACCCTTCGACACTATCCACAACTCCACCGACCTTCGTGTCATCCACAAATTTACTAACCCACCCTTCTACACCCTCATCCAGGTCATTTATAAAAATGACAAACAGCAGTGGCCCCAAAACAGAAACTTGCGGTACACCACTAGTAACTAAACTCCAGGATGAACATTTGACATCAACCAACACCCTCTGTCTTCTTTCAGCTAGCCAATTTCTGATCCAAAGCTCTAAATCACCTTCAACCCCATACTTCCGTATTTTCTGCAATCACCTACAGTGGGGAACCTTATCAAACGCCTTACTGAAATCCATATACACCACATCCACGGCTTTACCCTCATCCACCTGTTTGGTCACCTTCTCGAAAAACTCAATAAGGTTTGTGAGGCACGACCTACCTTTCACAAAACCGTGCTGACTATCGCAAATGAACTTATTCTTTTCAAGATGATTATAAATCCTATCTCTTATAACCCTTTCCAACATTTTACACACAACCGAAGTAAGGCTCACAGGTCTATAATTACCAGGGCTGTCTCTACTCCCCTTCTTGAACAAGGGGACAACATTTGCTATCCCCCAGTCCTCCGGCACTACTCCTGTCGACAATGACGACATAAAGATCAACAACAACGGCTCTGCAATCTCCTCCCTGGCTTCCCAGAGAATCCTAGGATAAATCCCTTCTGGCCCAGGGGACTTATCTATTTTCGCTCTTTCCAAAATTGCTAACACCTCCTCCTTGTGAATCTCAATCCCATCTAGCCTAGTAGGCTGTATCTCAGTAATCTCCTCGGCAACATTGTATTTCTCTACTGTAAATACTGACGAAAAATATTCATTTAACGCTTCCCCTATCTCCTCTGATTCCGCACACAACTTCCCACTACTATCCTTGATTGGCCCTGTTCTAAAACTTATCTTTCTTTTATTCCTGATATACCTATAGAAAGCCTTAGGGTTTTCTTTGATCCTATCCGCCAATGACTTCTCGTGTCCTCTCCTTGCTCTTCTTAGCCCTCCCTTTAGATCCTTCCTGGCTAGCTTGTAACTCTCAAGCGCCCTAACTGAGCCTTCACGTCTCATCCTAACATAAGCCGCCCTCTTTCTCTTGACAAGCGCTTCAACTTCTTGAGTAAACCACGGCTCCCTCGCTCGACAACTTCCTCCCTCCCTGCCTAAGGAGAAAGATTATCAAGGTGCATAGTACCTGAGTAGTTAAAACTTCATCAGAGGAGAGAAAAGGAAAACAAGCAATTGGTAATGCATTGTCCAGGGTCGAACCCGACACATAACCATCCCAGACAAAACGCCAAAAAAATTAAATCAGTACAGCTGCAACAGACAATGTCAGCTGCAGTAATTCTAAGATTAATGTGTGAATTTGAGAAGTGATTATTGAGAATGAATGTGTATTTCTTTCGTTTTCTTCCCACAATTCTCTAATGAAATGTTCCTATTATCACATTTCTTTCCATGAGCTGTGGCGGTGTCAAGATAACACAATATGCCAAATGAGGAATTTTAATTCATCGATTGGAAACTTACACTCAACTTTTAATAGAAAACATCCGACAGTTAACCTTGAAAAAGCTAGCAGCCAAGATGGCCACCGCAATTGGTATCTGAAACAACTTTTCACATTCCAAGGCCTACGACAGGAGACACATGTCTGATGAGCCTGGACCTATATCATTGGCTTGCTCTAGTGATTGAATTACCGAAGATTACATTCATTAACACGGCATACAAGGCTACCCTGACACATTGAATTTCAAAGAGCAAACTCCTCCAAGTATAAATACTGGCATCCTGAACCCTGGGGAGATAGAAGTTTCTAACTGCTTTCATTAGAAGGGTCCAGAGAATGCACTGAGGCAGTCATGAGACCTTCTGTCCATCTCTGTGAAAGCTGGGAGATTCCCCTGGACAAAGACAGACAAGCCAGTGATTCAAACTGTGCAGAAGCAGAAGGGCTGTGACCACCCCCACCCCACCCCCCAAGCTCTCTCTCTCCGACTCTCTCTCCACCTAACATCACAAGTTTGAAAACCACATTCGACTGTGGGCCCCTCAAGCCTACAGATTGCTACAGACAGAGTAACCAGGGGAAGAAAGCCACCTACAAGTCTGCCTCAAAGAAAACCCTGAGCAATGTGGACCAGCCACAAACCTCACTTCGACAAGCAAAAGACGTCAAGAATATAACTTCAGCTGGAAGACCACGGAATCGCCCAACATCACAGAATGAGTTTTTTTTTTTAAATTTAGTCTGGACTCAAATCCAACCACAAATTTACTTCTCACTCTGTAATCTATTTGTTTGTGTGTGTGATTCTCGTGTGACTGTGTGTGTAACTGTGTGTTGTGTTTTTTTAATGATTTTATTTAGATCGGGTTTATATTGTTAAGTATAATAAACTCACCTCTTTCATGTTTAAACTCAAGAGAACCTGTCCAATCAGTTCCTTCACCATCACACCAAAGGTAAAATGTAAAACCCTCAATGAGACGTTATTATTGCACAGTTTATAAAGGACAAACACTGTTGCAGTCACATAAAGAAGCGCCACTCTGACCCCTCCTCACTTGGCCATAACAATTGGCCGGGCTGGGGATGGAGAGAATATGGGGATGAACTCAGCTCACCATTAAATAGATACCAGAGGTTGTAAACTTACTGGTTCAGCCTGAGACAATGGCTAACGAGGGGGATGCATATCATGGACAGGGAATGGTGCTTGCGACAGGAACTGAAGACAATGCTTTCAGTCTTCTCACGATTTAAATGACAAGAACACTAAATTAGTGAAATATGGTTTATGAATCTAATAGTTGGATACAGAGACTTACCAGGGACGCCAATAGTAGCGAGGATGGGATAGTAAATAAATTGAATCATCTTCAGAGCATAATAGATCCGCAATTCTAGTGTTATCCAATAATAATCCGCAGTAAGATAGTCAAACCAATAGGATACACTCCTGTCAATTGTTGTAACATTCCAATCTATTGTTCTCTGATTCTGACCCATTGTTGTAACATTCCAATCTATTGCTCTCAGATTCTGACCCACTGTTGTAACATTCCAATCTATTGTTCTCAGATTCTGACCCATTGTTGTAACATTCCAATCTATTGTTCTCCTATTCTGACCCATTGTTGTAACATTCCAACCTATTGTTCAGATTATGATCTCTCCTCACCATCTCTCTGCAGCCACAGTTCCCTATGAGTGCCGGAGCTGATGCTCCCGCTGACACTTTCAGAAAACACATTGAAAGGAGTCCTGTATTAATAGAAGAGGCAAACCCTCCAGTGACACCATTCGGGTCCATGGAGACTGGCATTAATTACAGTCACTGAACAAACTGGTTCAGTTAACCCCTTTCAATTCAGCACTTTTTGTACCACAATAAAGTAGAACATTTATCCAGTCTGCATGGGAATTATGAGAGTTACTGAGGGAAGAAATGGTGGAAATGACAGAGGCAATGGACAAAATCTTTCAGTCCTCCTTGGATATGGGAGTGATGCCAGAGGTCTGGAGGATTGTCAACGTTACACCCTGTTTAAAAAGGAGAGGTTCGGTAAACCCTGTAAGTATCAGTCTAATGTTGGTGGTTGGAAACTTCTGGAGGTCATAACCAGCACAAATATATATCTTGCTTGCAATACAAAGGTTTATACATAACAAGCAGCACGGAAAGGTTAATGAAATATCATTCCTGATAATCTTCATCAAGTTCGTTGAGGACGTAACTGTGAGTGTTTCACGTAATATAATCATAGAAAGTTTAAGATACAGAAAGAGGCCACTTGTCCCATTGTGTCTGCAGCGGCCGAAAAATGATCCACCTATTCTAATCCCACCTTCCAGCATTTGATCCATAGCCCTGCAGATAATGACAGTTGAGGTGAACATCCAGTTTCCTTTTCACTGAGTGGAGGGATTCTGCTTCAACTATCCTTTCAGGCAGTAAGTTCTCGATCCTCACTATAAACAGGGGACTCAGTACTGAACCCTGTGGAACGCCACTGTAAACAGTTCTCCGGTCAGTAAAATACCTGTCAACAACTACCCTTTAATAAAAACAAGAAATGCTGGAAATACTCAGCAGGTCTGGCAGCATCTGTGGAGAGAGAAGCAGAGTTAACGTGACAGGTCCGTGACCATTCATCACTGATCTGAAAACTTAACTCTGCTTCTCCCTCTACAGATGTGGCCAGACCTGCTGAGTATTTCCAGCATTTATTGTTCTTACTTCAGATTTACAGCTTCCGCAGTATTTTGCTTTTATTATAACAATGACCCTTTGTTTCCTGCCACTGAGCCAATTTTGTATTTTTGTGTGGACAAGTTTCTCCTCAACTCCCCGCTAATCCTTCTGCCGAGCACTTTAAGTCACTGCCCCTTAGTCACTGATCTCTCTGCTCAGGTGAATAGAGTCGTCACCTCCACTCTATCCAGGCCTCTCAAAATTATGTCCATTTCAATCAGATCTCCCTTCAGCCTTCTCTGTTCCAAGTAGAACAACGCCAGCCTATCTAATCTTGCTTCATAGCTGCATTTTTCCAGTCCTGGCAAACATCCTTGTAAATCTCCTCTGTACCCTCTCTACACATCCTTTGTGTAATGAGGTGACCAGAACTGCACACAGTACTCAGGTTGTGACTTAACCAATGATTTATACAGTTCCAGCATAACCTATCTGCTCTTGTATTCTATACCTCAGCTAATAAAGGAAAGGATTCCATATGCCTTCTTAACCACCTTATCGACCTGACCTGCTACCTTCAGGACATCAGCGGACATTGACTCCAAGGTCCCTCACTTCCTCTACGCTTCTCAGCATTTTCCTATTAATCGTCTATCCCTTTGCCTTGTTTGACCTCAATTACATCATCTCATACTTAACCGGTTGAATTCCATTTGGTGCTTTTCTGCCATCAATATCTTCCTGCAGCCTAAAGCTATCTTCCTTGCTATCTACCACATGGCTAATTTGTGTGCAATCTGCACACATCTTCATCATGCCCCCTACATTTACGTTCAAATCGTTAATATATACTACAAAAAGCAGGGGACCCAGTACTGAGCCCCATGGAACGCCACTGGAAACAGACCTCAAGTCAGTAAAACACCCGTCAACAATCACCCTTTGTTTCCTGCCACTGAGCCAATTTTGTATCCAGCTTGCTGCATTTCCCTGGATTCCATGGGATTTTATTTTTTTAACTAGTATGCCACATGGGACCTTGTCAAAAGCCTTGCCAAAATCCACGGAGACCATATCATCTGCACTACCCTCATCTATCATCCTTGCTACTTCGTTGAAAAATTCAGTCAAGTTGTTCAAACAATATCTTCCCTTAGCAAATTCATGCTGACTGTCCTTGATTGACCTGAGCCTTTCTAAGTGACAATTTATCCTGTCTCTGAGAATAGATTCCAATCATTTTCCCACTACTGAGTTTACACTGACTGGCCTGCAACTATTTGGTCTATCCGTTGCTCCAATCCTCTGGCACTACACCTGCATCCAGTGAGGACTGGAAAATGATGGTCAGACCCTCTGCTATTTCCTCTCTCACTTCATTTGACAGCCTAGGATACATTTCATCAGGCCCTGGTGATTTATCAACTTTCAAGGATGCTAATCCCATTAATACTTCCTCTCTCCTATGTATATCACATCCAATAATTCACACTCCTCCTCCTTAACCACAATACCTGCATCGCCCCCACTTTTGTTAAGACAGATACAAAGTACTTATTAAGAACCTTGGCAACATCTTCCGCCCCTACTCATGTATATCCACTTATGTATATAGATTTTCAGAAGGCCTGTAATCAAATGACATTTCATAGACTTGTTATGACATGGATTAATGTGACAGTGATGGTGTGGATATGACACTGACTCAGGGACAGAAAGCAGCGAGAAGTGGTGAACAGTCATTGTTCAGACTGGAGGTGGAGGGGAGTATACAGTACTGTTTCTCAGGGTTCAATTCACTCCGCATGATATCAAGAAACTACTGAAGGCACTGGATACTGCAAAGGCTATGAGCCTTCACAATATTCCGGAAATAGTACTGAATACCTGTGCTGCAGAACTTCCATTCCCCCATCAAGCTGTTCCAGTACAGCTACAACATTGGCATCTAACCTGCAATGTGGAAAATTGCCCAGGTATGTCTTGTACACAAAAAGCAGGACAAGTCCAACATGGCCAATTGCAGCCCCATCAGCCTCCTCTCAATCATCAGAAAAGTGATGGAAGGTGTCATCGACACTGCCATCAAGCGGCACTTGCTTAGCAATAACCTGCTCAGTGACGCTCAGTTTGCATTCCGCCAGGGTCACAAAGCTCTTGACCTCATTACAGCCTTGGCTCAAATTTGGACAAAGGAGCGGAACTCAAGAGGTGAGGTATGAGTCACTGCCCTGACATCAAGGCGGCATTTGACGAATCATCTCCGTTGACCTTCAATGACATCACCATCGCTGAATCCCCCACTATCAACATCCCAGGGGCTACCATTGACCAGAAACTGAACAGGAATAGCCATATAAATAACATGGCTAAAAGAGCAGGTCATATGCGAGGAATCCTGAGGCGAGTAACTAACCTCCTGACTCCCCAAAGCCAGTCAACCATCTACAAGGCACAAGTCAGGAGTGTGATGGAATATTCTCTGCTTGTCTGGATGGCTGCAGCCCCAACAACACTCAAGAAGCTCGACACCATCCAGGACAAGGCATCACATGATTGGCACCCCATCCACAACATTCACTCCCTCCACCACCGACGCACAGTGGCAGCAGTGTGTACCATCTACAAGATGCACTGCAGCAACGCACCAATGCACCTTCGACAGCACCTTCAAAACACACAACCTCTACCATATAGAAGGGCAAGGGCAGCAGATGTATGGAAACACCACCACCTGCAAGTTCCCCTCCAAGCCACACACCATGCTGATTTGAAACTATCTTGCCGTTCCTTCACTTTCGCTGGGTCAAAATACTGGAACTTCCTTCCTAACAGCACTGTGGGTGTACCTACCCCACGTGGACTGCAGTGGTTCAAGAAGGCAGCTCACCACCACCTTCTCAAGGGTAATTAGGGATGGGCAATAAATGCTGGCTTATCCAGCGATGTCCACATCCCATGAATGAATAAAAAAAATGATGCCAGAGAACTGAAGGGATGTAAACGTTACACCCTGTTTAAAGAAGGGAAGGTTGGATAAGTCCTGTAACTATCAGTCTAATGTTGATTCTTGGAAAATTCTGGAGGCCATAACCCAGCACAAAAATATTTCTTGCTTGTAAAATCATATCTTAATAAATGGCAAGCAGCAGGGATAGCTTCATGGAAAATCATTTCTGATAGTCTTGATAGTTTGTTGACAGAATTGTGAGTGTTAACGAGGATAGCGTGTTTCGTGTTATAGAATCATAGAATCGTTGAAAATTTAAGGCACAGAAAGAGGCCACTTGGCCCATCGTGGCTGTGCCAGCCGAAAGGTTATCCACCTATTCTTATCCCACCTTCCAGCATTTAATCCACAGCCCTGCAGATTATGACACTTGAGGTGCACATTCAGACTCTTTTTGAATCAGTAGAGGGTTTCTGCCTCAACCATCCTTTCAGGAAGTGAGTTCCAGACCCTCACTAAAAGCAAGGGACCCAATACCGAGCCCTATGGAAGACCACGGGAAAGTCCTCCAGTGAATACCCCTCAACAATTACCCTTTGTTTCCTGTCACTGAGACAATTTTGTATTTCTGGGTGAACATGTTTTTCCTCAACTCCCTTCTGAAAGTTCTACCTATCATTTTAAATCTATGTCCCCTAGTCACTGACCTTTCTGCTAAGGTGAATAGAGCCTTCACCTCCACTCTATCCAGGCTCCACAAAATTTTGTTCAGTTCAATCAGATCTCCCCTCAGCCTTCTCTGTTCCATGGAGAACAACCCCAGCCTATCCAATCTTTCCTCATAGCTGCATTTTTCCAGTCCGAGCAACATCCTCATAAATCTCCTCTGTACCCTCTCTCGTGCAATTACTTCCTTTCTGTAATGTGGTTTTCAGAACTGCACAAAATATTCAAGATGTGGCCTAACCAATGATTTATACAGTTCCAGCATAACCTCCCAGCTCTTACATTCTATTCCTCAGCTAAAAAGGGAAATGATTCCATATGCCTTCTTAACTGCCTTATTGACCTATCCTGCCATCTTCAGGGATATGTGGGCATTCACTCCAAAGTCCCTTACTTGCTCTACACTTCTCAGTATTGTCCTAGTAATCATGTATTCATTTGCTTGTTTGAGCTCCTCACACTTATCCGGGTCGAATCCCATTTTGCTGCTCATCTGACCAGACCGTTAACATCTTCCTGCAGCCTTCTCGCTGTCGACTACACGGCCAATCTTTGTGTCGTCTGCAAAAGTCTAATTCATACCCCTTACATTTACGTCTAAATCTTTAGTATGACCACAAAAAGCAGGGGAACCATTACTGAGCCCTGTGGAATGACACTGGAAACAGTCCTCCAGTCGCAAAAATACTTGTCAATAATTACCCTTTGTTTCCTGCCACTGAGCCAATTTTGTATCTGCCTTGCTGCATTTCTCTGGATGCCATGGGATTTTATTTTTTGAACCAGTCTCTCATGTAGGACCTTGTCAGAAGCCTTGCTAAAATCCACGTAGACCACATCAACTGCACTACCCTCATCTATATTCCTTGTAACATCTTCAAAAAATTCGATCAATTTGGTCAAACAAGAGCGTCCCTTAACAAATCCATGCTGACTATCTTTGAAAAACCTGTGCCTCTCTAAGTGACAGTTTATCCCGTCTCTCAGAATAGATTCCAATAATTTGCCCACTACTGAGGTTAGACTGACTGGCCTGTAATTATTCAGACTATCCTTCGCTCCCTTTTTAAACAGAGGTACAATGTTAGCAATTCTCCAATACTCCAGCATCACAACTGTATCTAGTGAGGATTGGAAAATGATGGTGGGCAGACCCTCTGCTATTTCTTCTCTTGCTTCTTCGAACAGCCTGGGGTACATTTCATCCGGCTGTGGTTATTTTTCAACTTTCAAGGATACTAATCCCATTAATACTTCCTCTCTCCCTATGTTTAACACATCCAATAATTCACACTCCTCCTCCTTAACGACAATATCTAAATCCCCCCTCTTTTTTGAAGACATACGCAAAGTGTTCAATAAAGAACCATACCAATATCTTCCACCCTTATACAAAGGTTACCTTTCTGATCTATTATGGGTCCTACTCTCCCCTTAGTTATCCTCTTACTCGTAATGTATTGAGAAAACATCTTTGGGTTCACCTTGATTTTGCTTGCCAATATTATTTCATTCCCTCTCTTTCATTTCCTAATTTCCTTTTGGATTTGACCCCTCCATTTTCTAAACTCCTCACAACTTTCTGTAGTATTGAGTTCTCAGTGTCGGATATATGCTTCCCTTTTCTGTCTTATCCGACCCTGTTGGCACCTTGACATCCATGGGACTCGAGATTTGGCCGACTCACCCTTATTCTTTGTGGGAACATGCTTATCCTGAACCTCTTGCATCTCCCCTTTGAATGCCTCCCACTGCTCTGAGACTGAATTACCTTCAAGCAGCTGTTTCCAGTCCACTTTTGCTCCACAGTTTAGTAATATCAGCCTTGCCCCATTGAGAACTCTAACTGCTGATATATCTCTTGTCCTGCTCCATAATTATGTTAAAACTAACTGAATTATGATCATTCCCACCAAAATGCTCTCCCACTGCTACTCCTTCCACCTGCTCATCTTCATTTCCTAAAACAATGTCTAAAATGGCACCTTCTCTTGTTGGACTTGTTACATCCTTGTCAAAAACGTTCTCCTGAATGCACCCCAAGATTTCTGCTCCTTCAATTCTTTTCATACTAAAATTATCCCAGTTAATATTGGGGTAATGAAAATCTCCTACTATTACTGCCCTATTGTTCTTGCACTTCTCAGAGAGGTGCCTACATATCTGCTCTTCCATCTCCTTCTGACTATTTGACTGTCGAGATAACACTCCCAGCAGTGTGATTGACCCTTTTTGGTTCCTTTGCTCAATCCATATGGTCTCACTTGATGAACCTTCCAACATATCATCCCTCCTCACAGCTGCAATAGATACCTTGACCAAAATTGTCACTCCCCCTCCTTTCTTATCACCTTCCCCATCGCGTCTGAAAATCCGGTAACCAGGAACGTTGAGCTGCCATTCCTGTCCCTCCTTAAGCCATGTTTCTGTAATAGCTATGATACCATACTACCACGTGTCTATCTGTGCCCTCAGCTCATCTGCTTTATTTGCTATACCCCTTGCATTGAAATAGATACCCTGGAGCACTGCTAAGCTCTTCATCTTTATTTTATAACCTTTGTTTCCTCTGTCTTCCAGACTCATCCATTAATTTTCCGCCTTCCATTTTCATTGCTGATTTTGTCCCGGCTGAGTCTACCCTCAGGTCCCCATCCCCCTACCAAACTAGTTTAAACCCTCCCCAACAGTACTCGCAAAACGTTCCACAAGGAACCCAGTCCCGACTCTGTTCAGGTGCAAATCTTCCGGCCTATACAGGACCCATCTCGCCCAGAGCCGGTCCCAGTTTCCCAGGAATATGAAGCCCTCCTTTCTGCACCATATTTCCAGCCAAACATCCATCTGTCTTATCTTTCTATTTCTGTGCTCAGTTGTGCGTGGCATTGGGAGTAATCCGGAGATTGCTACTTTTGACGTCCTGCTTGTCAATTTCTTTAATTGCTCCCAAATTCTGACCAGAGGACAACATTCCTCTTTCTACCGATGTCGTTGGTTCCGATGTGAACCACGACTTCTGGCTGTTCCCCTTCACCTTCAGGATGCTCTACAGTCGCTCAGTGACATCCTTGACCCTGGCAACAGGGAGGCAACACACCATTCTGGATTCACGTCTGAGGCCACAGAAACGCCTGTCTGTTCCCCTGACTATTGAACCACCGATCGCTATGGCTCTTTCAGTCATCCCTGTATCCCACTCTGCAGTTGAGCCACCCGTGGTGCCATGGACTTGGCTCTGGCTGTACTCTTCAGCTGAAGCATCATTTTCCTCAGTATTCAGAACTGAATACCTGTTGGAGAGTGAGATGCACTCAGGGGTCTCCTGCACTACCTGCCTGATTCTTTTTGACTGTCTGGTGATCACCCATTCCCTCTCTCCCTGCATACTCCTAAGCAGAGGGGTGACCACATCTGTAAACATGCTAAAGCTGAATAAACTGGTATATGAGAAGGAAGAATGTGCAGGGTTACGGGAAAAAGGCAGGGAATGGGATTAGGTGAATTGCTTATGCGGAGAGCCGGTGCAGACACGACGGGCTGAATAGTTCCTTTTGTGCGGTAATAACATTGTAATGCGCTGTCTCAGATGGGTGTATTGGTGGAGAATGGGGGATCCATGGTGGGAAAGGGAAGTTGCCCTATGGGAACCGAAATCGTAGCAAGAATTGTCCTGGTCGAGGGCATCCAGGAAATATCCTCCCTGCTTCCTCCAGCTCCTGAAGTGTCCTCCGGATTCCTGGTGCCAATGACTGTGTCCTCATGACGGTGATGATATGAAGGGTGCAGCAGAACACCATAAACTTGGACACCTGATCCAATGTGTAGTGGAGGGCTCCTCCCGAGCGGTTCAGACATCGGAAGAATTGCTTCATCACACCGATGATCTATTCCTGGTGACCCCATTGCCCACGTTATACACAAGTTAATTGTGTGATGTTGGTTGGCGGTGGGAGGTGGTTTGGGGGAGTAGAAACATGAGCTGTGTCCAAAGCGGGATTCCTTTGTCTCCGAGGAGCCACATTCTGAATCAGCATGGAGACCGAAGTGTTGGGACCGGCTGACTGCTTCAGAATGAAGGTATGGTGGCTGCAGCCAGCATAGTGGACATTCACCAATATGATGTACTGGGCATGCTCTCACACCAACTGGACATTAATGGAGTGAGAGTTCTTCCAGTTCCTGTGACTCGCCCTATTGAAATGGGGGCCCGGAGGAGCAACCTACACCATCAGCAATCCCGCTATCCTGACAAGGCCACGAGATCTCTCATCCTGCTTCTCCCTGCTGATGGAGAAAATGATGACATAGATGGTCACCCTCACCTCCCAGAATTATCACTGGACAACACACAGGCCTCGCAACTACTGGTCAGTTAGTGTAACATCAGTTGTGAGTAAGGTTTTAGAAACAATAATAAGGGAAAAAGGGCAAAACACTCTTGGAGAGGTTTGAGTTATTTCAGGATTGTCAGCACGGATTTCGAAAAGGCAGATTATGCTTGATGAACGAATTGAATTTATTTTGATGATCAGAGAAGGTTGATGAAGGGAATGTGGTGGATGTTGTCTACATGGATTTTTGAAAGTATTTGATGAAGAATCACACAAAAGCTTGGTTAACAAAATTGAAGCTCATGGAATAGCATCCAATTGGATCAAAAATTGTCCAAAGGACAACAAAAAGAGGCTTGTGTTAAATGGTTGTTTTTCAGACTGGAGGATGGTAGACAGTGATGTTCCCCAAGGTTCAGTGCTCGGAATACTGATTTATTTATTTATTTTTGCTGTATGTAAATGATCCTGGAATACAGAGTAGAATTTCAAAATTTTCCGAAGATACCAAACTTGGAGGAGTGGTAAGCAGTGAGGATGATACAAACTGCCTGCAACAGGAGAGAGATCGGCAAGCAGAATGGACAGAGAAGTGGCAGGTAGAATTTAATAAAGAGGAGTGTGAGCTGATGCATTTGAACAGAAGGAATAGGAAGGCAATATAGACTTAATGACACAGTTCTAACGTTTATGCCAGAACAGAAGGATCTGGGGCTCCATATGCATTGATCTGGGCAGGACCTGTTTGGTGAGTGTTTAGCAAAATATCGACCACACTTGGAATATTCTGTTCTGTTCTGGTCGCCTCATTATAGGAAGGATGTGGAAGCTTTCGAGAGGGTGCAGAGGAGATTTAACAGGATGCTGCCTGGACTGGAGGGCATGTCCTACGAAGAAAGATTGAGGGAGCGAGGTCTTTTCTCATTGGAGCGAAGAAGGATGAGAGGTGACTTGATAGAGGTGTACAAGATGATGAGAGGCATAGATAGAGTGGATAGCCAGAGACGATTTCCCAGAGTGGAAAGGGCTATCACCAGGGGGCATAATTTTAAGGTGATTGGAGGAAAGTTTCGGGGAGATGTCAGAGGTAGGTTTTTTTCACAGAGAGTGGTGGGTGTGTGGAATGCGCTGCCAGCGGTGGTAGTAGAAGCAGATACATTAGGGGCATTTAAGCGACTCTTGGATAGGTACATGGATGATAGTAGAATGACGGGTAGGTAGTTAGTTTGATCTTAGAGTAGGTTAAAGGTTCGGCACAACATCGTGGGCCGAAGGGCCTGTACTGTGTGTACTGTTATATGTTCTATGTTCTATCTTGGGATTTATCATTAGAGACAAAGATACAAAATAAGGGAAGTTATGCAGAACCTTCATAAAGCTTTGGTTAGGCCCCAACTAGAGAACTGTGTCCAGTTCTGGTCACCACATTTTACGAAGGATGTGAAGGTCCTTGGGAGGGTGCAGAGGAGATTTAACAAAATGGTTCCAGGAATTGGTGCCGGGGTGGGGGGGGGGGGTGGTGCGGGGGGGAGCGGGATGGTCAGTTACAAGGTTACTTTGGAGAAGATGGAGATGTTCTTTCTGGAGTAAAGGAGATTGAGAGAGATTTGATAGAGGGGTCCAAGATTATGATAGACTTAGATAAGAAAGACAAGGAAAAACTGTTCCCATTAACTGATGAAACACGGACTAGGGGACACAGATGGAAGGTTTGGGATAAGGGATGCAGGGGGAAAATGCGGAAGAACTTTTTTACACAGTTGACGTTAATGAGCTGGAACTCACTGCCCATGAGGGTGGTGGAAGACGAGACAATCAATGATTTCAAAAGGAAACTGGTTGGACACCTGAAGGAAATGAACTTGCAGGGATATGGGGATTGTGCGGGGGAGTGGGACTGTCTGGATTGTTCCAGCAGAGCTGGCATGGAGGTACCGAATGGCCTCCTTATGTGTTGTAAATGACTCTATGACAGTATTTTGGATATGTCTCCGGCTCCTGCCTGGAAAGATCCAGATACAGAGAGTTTCAATGAAGCTGTGACCTTAACAGCCCCTGACAGCTCCGTCCTCACACTGGTGAGAGGCTCCAGGTCGTGTTACAGGAGGTGTCACAGCTCTGTGACCATCTCCTTATTGAATCAGAGTCACCTCACACACTGCTCCTGGGTTCGGTGCAGGTAGGAAAATTGCTCTTGGAAAACCCGGGGTGGGTCGGGCAACGCCCCCTCCTCCACCCTCTTTACAGAGCTTCCCCTCTCTGCTGTCTCTACTCCAAGTGTTGGTCATGTTACAGATACAGCGACACTGTAACTACAGTCCGCATACCTCGTCCAGAGTTGGGTCACCAAATCCTCTGTCCTTCCTGAATGTCTGCAGCAGCTCACAACACAACCTCCAAAAAACCATCCACAGAACCTCCACTCACTTTACAATAGCAGAAGTAAGTCAAAAGCTGTAAGTTGGATGCCTGGTGCTTTTAAATAACACTAGAGGGGGTACCTCGTGCTGCTGAATGTATGTTCAGCTGAGAGTGACTAACACAGGCGGTCAGTGGACATGCACAGACCAAGTTTCAAAGACGTACATCAAAGTTCCCGGTATGGTGCATTGACATCACTTTCAAATCCATCCTCAAAGGGACAACACATATATGGTACGATTGAGCTAGTGCCCTGCCCAGCTTGGGACACTGTGCTGGCCACACTAGAATTGACCGGCTGTGAGGACCACACGAATAGAACATAGATGATACGAGTTTGCTGGAGCCCTGCCCAGCATGGGGTATTGTGCACTAGCAGTGGTCGGCTCTGCGGTTCTCATCATTTTATGTATCCCAGCTTCTGTACCGTCAGCACCAGTAGTGCTGCAGAGTCTAAAATCGTGGCTCTGGACAGATACAGAGGGAAATAAATTCACTTTAAAAGGAGAACTGAAAAAAAGATTGATGTCAAAAGAGTTGCAGGAATATGGGAAATGGACAGGGAAATGGGACTAACTGGAGGGGTGAGGCCATGGAGAGATTCAAACACAGGAATGAGAATATTAAAATTAAGGTGCTGCCAGACTGGGAGCCAATGTCGATCAGTGAACACAGGGGTGATGGGTGATTGGGATTTGGTGTGAGTTAGGATACAGGCAGCAGAGTTCTGGATGGGCTGTGGTTTATGGAGGTTTATAACTGGGAGGGTGACCAGGATAGAATTGGAATAGTCCAGTGTGGATTTAACGGTAACACGGATGAGGGTTTTGCAGCAGATGGGCTGAGGCAGAAGTGGAGACGGGTGATATTACAGAGGTGTTAGTAGGCAGGGTTGGTGATGGAAAGAATATGGAGATGAACTCAGCTCAGGTTTAAATATAACACAGAAGTTGTAAACTGTCTCGTTCAAGCTCAGATATTGGGCAGAGTGGAGTATGTGCTTCCCAGATAGGGGATGGAGTTTGTGATGGAGACCAATGACACTGGCTTCGGTATTCCCCAAATTTACATTACAGAACAGCATTTCATTGAAACAAGGTTTACAGATCTCCTAGCCTGAAATAGAGACAGCAACAGCAGCAAAGATGAGAGAGTAAATGACAAGAACTGTAATACAGTTGAGAATGGTTTATAAAGCAAATAGGTGGAGATATTCACCAGGCATAACAACGGCAGCAAGAAGGGCAGAGTAAATTACAGGAGCAGTAATGCTGTTAAACATGGTTTAAAGAATTAATAGCCAGATAGAGAGACTTACCAGTGACACCAATAATAGCCAGGATGGGTTGCTAAATGTATTGAATAATCTTCAGTACGAGATAGATACGGAAGTTTAATGAGTGCCAATCATAATATGTAGAAAGAGAGTAAAGATCCGAGGATAAACTCCTGTCCATTGTTGTAAGATTCCAATCTATTGTTCTCCGATTCTGACCCATTGTTGTAACATTCCAATCTATTGTTCTCAGATTCTGACCCATTGTTGTAACATTCCAATCTATTGTTCTCAGATTCTGACCCATTGTTGTAACATTCCAATCTATTGTTCTCAGATTCTGACCCATTGCTGTAACATTCCAGTCTTTTGTTCTCAGATTCTGATCTATCCTCTCTCTATCTCTCTGGAGCAGTTGATCTCTGTAAGTGCCGGAGCTGATGCTCCCACTGACACTATGGAATAACACATTGAAAGAAGCCCCTTATTAATAGAAGATGGAAAACACAATTAGGGTCCATGGAGACTGACATTAATTACAGTCACGGAACAAACAGATTCAGTTAACGCTTTTCAATCCAACACTTTTTGTACCACAATAAAGTTGAACATTTACCCAGTCTGGATGGAATGTATGAGGGTTGCTGAGGGAAGGAATGCTGGAAATAGCCGAGGCACTGGCCAGAATATTCCAATCCCTCTTGGATATGGGCGGGATGACAGATTTCCACAGGCGAACCACTCTCTGGGTGAAGGAACTTCTCCTCATCTCAGTCCTGAAAGTTTTACCCCGTATCCTTAGACTATGAGCCCTAGTTCGGGAGTCCCCCACTATCGGGAACATCCTTCCTGCATCTACCCTGTCAAGTCCTGTTAGAATGTTATGGGTTTCGATGAGATCCCTCCTCACTCTTCTGAATTCCAGTGAATAGAATCCGAATATCTCTCCTCATACGACAGTCCTACCACCCCAGAAATCAGTCTGCTAAAATTCTACTGCATTCCCTCTGTAGCAAGAACATCCTTCCTCAGATAAGGAGACCAAAACTGCACACATTATTCCAAGTGCAGCCTCACCAAGGCCCTGTATAATTGCAGCAAAACATCCCTGCTCCTGTACTCGAATCCTGTCTCTATGAAGGCCAACATAACATTCGCCTTTTTCTGCCGCCTGTTGCAGCTGCATGCTTACCTTCAGTGACTGGTGTACGAGAACACCCAGGTCTCGCTGCATATTCCCCTCTCTCAGTTTATAGCCGTTCAGATAATAATTTGTCGTCCTGTTTTTGCTAGTAAAGTGGATAACCTCACGTGTATCCACATTATACTGCATCTACCATGCATTTGCCCACTCACTCAACTTGTCCAAATCACCCTGAAGCCTCTCTGCATCCTCCTCACAACTCACCCTCACACCCAATTTTGTATCATCTGCAAATTTGGAGATATTACATTTAGTTTCCTCATCTAAATCATTAATATATATTGTGAATAGCTGGGGTCCAAGCTCCGATCCCTGCGGTACCCCCACTAGTCACTGCCTGCCATTCAGAAAAAGATCTGTATGTTCCAATGCTTTGTTTCCTGTCTTCCAACCAATTTTCTATCCATCGCAATACACTTCCCCTAGTCTCGTTCACTTTAATTTTACACGCTAAACCCTTACGTGAAACTTTGTCGAGAGCCTTCTAAAAATGCAACTAAACCACATCCACTGGCTCCCCCTCATCAACTCTACTAGTTACATCCTCGAAGAATTCTAGTAGATTTATCAAACATGATTTCCCTTTCATAAATCCGTGCCTACTCTGTCCAATTCTACCATGGTTCTCCAAATGCTCTGCTAAAAATCTTTGATAATGGACTCCAGGATTCCCCCCACGACCGATGTCAGGCTGACTGGTCTACAATTTCCTGCTTTCTCTCTACCTCCCTTTTTGAATAGTGGGGTAACATTAGCTACCTTCCAATCTGTAGGAACTGTTCCAGAGTCCATAGAATCTTGGATGATGACCACCAATGCATCCACTATGTATAGGGCCACTTCCTTAAGTTCTCTGGGATGTAGAGTACTAGGACCTGGGGATTTATCGGCCTTCAATACCATCAACTTCCCCAACACCATTTCTCTACTAATACTGATTTCTTTCAGTTCCACTCTCTCACTAAACCCTGTATTCACCAACATTTCTGGTATGATATTGGTGTCCTCCTTTGTGAAGACAGAACTAAAGGATGCATTTAGTTGGTCAGCCATTTCTTTGTTTCCCATAATAAATTTCCCTGTTTCTGACTGTAACGGACCTACATTTGTCTTCGCCAATCTTTTCCGCTTCACATACCTATAGATTCATTTACAGTCAGTTTTTATGTTCCCCACAAGCTGACACTCGTACTCCATTTTCCCCTTCTCAATCAATTCCTTGGTGCTCTTTTGCTGAATTTTAAACTGCTCCCAATCTTCAGGTCTGTTGTTTTTTCCTGGCAAATTTATATGCCTCTGCCTTGGATCTAATGCTATCTCTAATTTTCCTTGTAAGCCATGATTTGGCTACCTTGTTAGTTTTACTTTTGTGCCAGACAGGATTAACAATTGTTGCAGTTCGTTCATGCGCTCTTTGAATGTTTGTCATTGCCTATCCAGGGTCATCTCTTTAAGTAACATTTCCCAATGTATCATCGTCAACTCATGCCTCATACATTCGTAGCTTACTTTATTAAGATTCACGACCATAGTCTCAGAATCAACTAGGTCATGAAGAATTCTATCATATTATGGTCGCTCATCCCCAAGGGATCTCGCACAACTGGATTGTCAATTATTCCTCTCTCATTACACAATAACCAGTCCAGGATGGCCTGTTCTCCAGCTGGTTACTCAAAGAATTGGTCCTAAAAACCATCCCGTATATTCTCCAGGAATTCCTCCACAATGTATTGTGACCAATTTGATTTGCCCAATCTATATGCAGAGTCAGGAAACCCATAATTACAGATGTTCCTTTATCGGTTGCGTCTCTAATTTCCTGTTCAATGCCATTCCCAAATTCAGCACTACAGTCTGGGGGTCTATATACAACCCCCACTAACGTTTTTTGCCCTTTCGAGTTTCTCAGCTCTACCCATACAGATTCGATATCGTCAGAGCTAATATCCTGCCTCACTATTGCGTTCATTTCCTCTTTAACCAGCAATGCAACTCCACCAAGGGTGGTGTGAATATTTGGTAGGAAGCTCATCTCAAGATATCTCAAGGTTAGCTATGTAAACAAGTTTGTGAACAGTTTAAGTTAGTCTCAAACATTTACAAAGGAGAGGGATGGAGTGTGTAACTAGGAAATGTTTGGAGCAGAGACAGAAAACAATGACTTCAATCTTCTCAATATTTAATTGACATTGCAGATGTGTGAGGTAATACATTTTGAAAGGATGAATGAAGAGGGACAATACAAGTTAAATGGTACAACTATAAAGATGGTGAAATAACAGAGACACCTGGGGTGCTTGAACACATATCTTTGCAGGTGGCAGGAAAGGTTAACTAAACAGTTAATAAACATATGGGATCCTAGGGTTTATAAATAGAGGCAAAAAGAACAAAAGCAAGGACATTATGTGAAACATATATAAAATACTAGTTCAGCTGCACCTGGAGTCTTGTGTCGAATACTGGGAACCACACTTTAGGGAGGACATGAAGCCTTCGGAGAGGGTACAGTACTGTTTTACTAGAATTTGTCCAGGCATGAGGGATTACAGTTATGTAGCTGGGGTTGTTCTCCTCAGAGCAGAGAACTTTCAGAGGAGATTTGATTGAGGTGTTTAACATTAGGAAGGGTTTAGATAAATTAAATAAAGAGAAACTGTTTCCAATGTCCAAGGGACCGGTAATCAGAGACACAGATTTAAGGCGATTGGTAAAAGAAGCAGACATGAGGATTTTGCTTCTGAGTGGTTTGGATTTGGAATTCACTGTCTGATAGACTGATGGATACAGTTTTAATAGTAGATCCCAAAAGGGAATTGGATAAATATCTGATGCAGCAAAAATGTTAGGATATAGTGAAAGAGTCAGGGAGTGGGAGTAACTGGATTGCTCTTTGAAAGGGCCAGCACTGATTTGATGGGTGGAATGACATCATTCAGGTTGTGCTATTCTATCATTCTGTGATGATTCCCACCTGGACTTTCACAATTTTCCTATCCTTTCAACAGTTGTTTGATGAAGTACCACATAACAACCGTGTTACCGAATTGGTAACACATGGGATTAAAGGACCAATGTCAGCCGTGGCTCAGTTTGTATCTCTCTCCCCTTTCAGATTCTAGGATCAAGTGTCACTGCAGGACTTGATCACAAGGATCAAGGCTGACAATGCAGTGCAGCACTGAGGGAGTGTTGCACTGTCAGAGGTGCCGTCTTTTGAACAAAAAGTTCAGCCAACGCCCCACAGCACTAAAATAAAAGCAAAAGCACTCTCAGGTGGAAGTTAAAGATCCCATTGGATTATTTCAAAGACGCAGAGGGGAATTATCCCCAGTTCCCTGGTCAAGATTTACCATTCAATCAACATCACAAAAACAGATCTGATCATCATCACATTGCTACTTGTGGGATCTTACAGTGCAGAAATTGTCTGCCTGTTTCCCACATTACAAGAGTGACTACGCTTTAAGGAGTTCTCATTGTGTGTAAGGTGCTTTGTGACGTCTGATGGCCATGAAAGGCACTATATAAATGCAGCTTTCAAAAAAAAAATCAATGCCAGCATGCAGGAAATTATCTGATTTGACAGAAAGCATAGAGTATTGGAGAATGGTTATTGTTCAGTCTGGAGGGAAGTACACAGTGGGGTTCCCCAGGGTCACAGTCGGGATCACTGTTGCTGTATGTTATTGCCGTTGGTTTGTGTACAGGGGGGATAATGTCAACGTTTTCAGATGGACATAAGCGCAGAAATGTTAATAAACAGTGAGAAGGATAGTAACAGACTTCAGGAAGACAGAAACTGACTGGTGAAATGGACAGGAACATGGCAGATATAATTTAACACAGTGAAATGTGAAGTGAGACATTTGGGTAGGAAGTATGAGGAGAAACAATATAAACTAAATGGTACCATTATAAAGTGGGTGGAGGATTAGAGAGACTGGGGGTGTACACACACAGAGATCTTTGAAGGTAACATGTAGTGTCCTCGGTGTTATAGAGAGAGATACAGAGTAATAAAATTCAAGAGGAAATGCTGATCTTTATACATCATTGGTTAGGTCCCAGCTGGAGAATTGTGTCCAATTCTGATCACTACACTTTGATAAGGATGTCAAGGACTTAGTGAAGATACAGAGGTGATTTCCTGGAATGGTACCAGGGATCTGGGAATTCAGTTATGTGGAGAGATTGGAAAAGCTGGGATTGTTCTCTTTAGCGCAGTGAAGGGTAAGAGGAGATTTAATATAGAATTCAAAATCATGAGGGGTTTTGATAGAGTATTTAATGTGAAACTGTTTCCAGTGTCAGAAAGTTCAGTGTTAAGAAGACACAGATTGAAGGTAATTGACAAAGAAGCAGAGGTGAAATGAGGAGAATTTTCTTCCACAGCAACTTGTTGGGATCTGGAATTCACTGCCTAAAAACATGGTGGAAGCAGATTCAATAATTTTTCAGAAAGGAATTTAACAAATACACGAAAAGAAAAAATAAACGGGAGTCTGTGGGAAGAGGATGGGATAGGAACTAATTAAACATTTCTCTCACAGCGACAGCACTGACACAATGGGGCGAATAGCCTCCTTCTGTGCTACATAAATCTCTGATTCTGAGAGTAAGAGAAAGAGAATGAAGCGAAAGGGCGAGAGAGAGTGAGAGGGAGGGTGAAAAGGGGAAAGGGAAATAGAGACAGAGTGAAAGGAAGCTTTGCACCCGTTTTCGGGCGCAGGGATTGTGATTCGTGATCTTCCCATGCCCGTTCCTGTTGAGGCAGGTGACACACAAACTTCATGCTGCCTCCTTATTTCCATGAATTCTACGTGACCCTCAGGGTGAACTACCCTGCTCACTCTCTGCACATTTAACAGGAACCTAACTGAATGTGAGGCTGGCATGTGTTTCAGCCAGGATTCAGCTCTTAAAGGCAGTCTGTCCATCTTAAAGAGAAGCTGCATAGATTCACAGTCGGCTGCTGTTGCTGACAGTGATTTCTGCAATTGGAGACAAGGTAAATGGAACACTAGGACAGAGAGATGGCTCTACGGTTCATGGATGTGGTGCTAGAGGCCTTAGTCATGGAGGGTGATAGGAGAAGAGAGCCCATGTTTCTGTGGGGTGGGGTGGAGACCCTCAAGGAACGCCCTCCTCAGGGAATGGGAGCAGTGGCCAGGGAGGTCAATGCAAGAGGTCTGGCCCCGAGGACCTGAACCAGAGCCAGAAGAAGTTTAATGAGCTCACACGGGTGGTCAATGTCAGTGAATTCATCACCACATGACACCTCCTACCCCCAACACCACCAACCTCTCACACTGCTCAAAGTACCACACCCCCATCACTCACCCATCAGCTGTCCCTAAACTCAGTACTCACACTCAGCATTCACATACTCCACCTCACCCACACACACCTTCCACTGATGCCATCCTCACACCCACCTCTCACTGCCTCCACATACCTCCAGCTATTCAGCTATGGTAGGCACATCACCCAAACACAGTGCAACACAATCACTGACATTCTGCCCTCTCTCTTACAGGAGAAGGCGGCCCCTAATCACAGGGATCAGCAGTGAACCGACAAGGGGCCTGGCGTACCTTAATCCCCTGAGCCTGAGGGAGGAGATGGTTCTCCATATCATGGGACCAGCTGTGACAGAGCCCGTAGCATCCGGCATCACCTAGAGCATTCAGGATGATGCTTTGCTCCTGTCTTATGTCCCTTCCTAACTCCCACCTCCCCTCATCCTGCTGTCTGGAATGACCTGCAAGTTGTAGCCATTGATAGAGTCATAAAGTCTTTGAGTTATTTAGAGCACAGAAGGAGGCCATTCGGCTAATCGTGTCCATGCTAACTCTCCACGGAACTGTCGAGTGTGTGCCACCACCTCCCGCCCCCTACCACCCCCGCACCCCCCGCATGATCCCCGTATCTCTGCAAGTCTATTTCACTCAGATGGCAAACCAATTTCCTCTTGAAGTCATTTTTGTTGTCTCCTCATCCACCACCCTTGTGGGCAGCGAGTTCCAGGTGATTAATACCAACTGTGTAAAAAGGTTTTTCCTCACATTCGCCCTTCATCTTCAGACCAAAACCTTCAATTTGTATCCCCTAGTCTTTGTATCATTTGTTAATCGGAACATTCTTTCCTTGTCTAACTGATCTAAGTGAGATTAACAGCCTGAGTAACAGGAAACAGAGAGTAGTGATGAACAGTTATTTCTCAGATTGGAGGAAGGTTTATAGTGGGGTTCCCCAGGGGTCGGTGATAGGGCCACTGTTTTTCTTGATCTATATTAATGACCTGTACTTTGATCTACAGGGCACAATTTCAAAATTTGCAGGCGACAGAATACTTGGCATTATTGTGAACAAAGAGGAGGACAGTGATGGACTTCAAGAGGACAGAGATAGGCAGGTGGAATGGGAGGACACGTGGCAAATGAAATTTAATGTGGAGACGTGTGAAGTGATTCATTTTGGCTGCAAGACCGCGAAGAAGCAATAGAAGATAAAGGATACAATTCTAAAGGGTATGCAGGAGCAGAGAGACCTGGGGGCTATATATGATCCTATTGTTGGAGGTGGCAGGCAGGTTTAGAAAGCAGTCAGTAAGGCATTCAGAATCCTGGGTTTAATAAATAGAGAGAGAGAGTACAATAGCAAGGAAGCTTTGATGAAGCTTTATAAAACACTGCCTCCGTCTCAACTGGAATATTGTGTCCAGTCCTGGGCATCACAGTTCAGGAAGGTTGTGAAGGCATTAGAGAGAGTGCAGCAAAGATTTATGGGAATGGATTCAGGAATGAGAAATTCTGTTCTATGGATAGATTGGGGATGCTGGGGCTGTTCTGCTTGAAGAAAAAGTGAAGAGGAGATTTGACAGAAGTGTTCAAAGTTATAAGGGAAATGGAACGGGTGGATCGGGAGAAACTGTTCCCATTGGCGGATGGATCAAGACCAGAGGACACTGATTTAAGGTGATTGGTATAAGAACTAAAGGTGACAAGAGTGAGTGGTTAGAATCTGGAATGAACTGCCTGAGAGTGTGGTGGAGGCAAATTCAAACGTAATTTTCAAAAGGTAATTGGATAATTATCTGAAGATAAAAAAAAAAATTGCAGGTCTTTGGGAAAAGGCAGGGGCAGTGGGACAAGCTGAGTGACTTTCACAGAGATCCAACATGGACATAAAGGGGCGAATGGCCTCCTTCTGTGCTGTAACATTCCTATGAGACTGTGACTCGCCACGTGCAGATTCCGAATCTACACCAGCCTCGAAGGTACACGCAGTGTTAATATTTGAGCTGGTGACTGTGAGTATCAGACCAAGTGATGGGACTTCACCATCAGTGCTGTGCTGCTGCTCTCTCTCTGTCTCCTGGAGCTCCTGTGACTGGGAAGCTGGCAGTTTTGGGTTATCAATAGAAAGTATGAAACCATCTGCTTCACGAATGTCCTTTGGGGAAGGAAATCTGCTGTCCTTACCTGGTCTAGACTACATGTGACTCCAGACCCACAGCAATGTGGTTGACTTTTAACTGCCCTCTGAAATGGCCTAGCAAGCCACTCAGTTCAAAGGCAAATCGGGATGGGCAGCAAATGCTATTCTTGACAGTGACACACAAATTCATGGAAGGATAAAAAAAAGATCATAAGGTTTGGGGTGAGGAATTATGGTGGGATGGAAAGCAGGACGGCCATGGTTCCATGAGTGGAGTCTCAAAATTTCCGATGACACAAAATTTGGAGGAGGGCAAAGAATCAGGATGATATGAAGCACCTGCAACAGGACACAGACACGCAAGCGGACTGGACAGACTACTGGCAGATGGAATTTAATAGAGAGGAGTGTGAGGTGATGCATTTTGGCAGTAGGAATAGAGAGAGGTTACATAGACTAATAGTACAGTTCTAAAGAGTGGGCATGAGCAGATAAACCTGCTGGTGAAGGTAACAGGACATATTGAGAATGGTCAGCAAAGTATATGGGATTTGGGTTTAAAACAGAGGCATTGAGGACAAAAGCAGGGACGTATGCAGAACATTTACAGAACATTGGTTAGGCTCCAACAGGAATATACTGTCCAGTTCTGGTCACCACACATGGGGAAGGGTGTGAGTGCCCTTGAGAGGGGGAGCGGAGGTTAGATACAAAGTTAGTTTAGAAAATGTGCCTTTGTTTGCCTTCGAACAAAAGAGTGGAGATTTTATCGAGGTGTATGAGATTATGACAGGCTTAGATAAGTTAGACAAGGAAAACTGTCCCTATTAACTAATAGTACAAGGACGAGGGACATAGATTGAACGTTTGGGCAAGAAATTCAGGGAGAATATGAGGAAGAACTTTTTTGTTTTACACAGCGAGTGGTAATGATCTGGAACTCACTACCCACAATGGTGGTGGAAGTGGAGACGAACAATGGTTTCCAGAAGAAACCGGATGGACAGTTGAAGGAAAGAAACTTGCTGTAACACGGGGATTGAATGGGGGAATGGGAATGACTGGATTATTCTGCAGAGAGACAACATGGTCTCAATCTGTACCATAAATGACTCCGTGACTCCAGCACCAGTCAGAGTGAGAGCAGTGTGTACAATCTACAGTATGTCCAGCAACAACTCATCAAGCCTCCTTAGACAGCACCTTCCAAATCCCCGACCTCTACCACCTGGAAGGACAAGTGCAGCAAATGCATGGGAACACCACCAGCTGCACGTTCCCCTTCAAGTCACACACCATCCTGACTTGGAACTATATCGCCGTTCCTTCACTGTCGCTGGGTCAAATTCCTGGAACTCCCTTCCTAACAGCACTGTGGGTATACGTACCCCACATGGACTGCAGCGGTTCAGAAGGCAGCTCACCACCACATTCTCAAGGGTAACTAGGGATGGGCAACAAATACTGGCCTAGGCAGCGACTCCCACATCACATGAATGAATAACAAATGCTGCAACCACTGGGGTAGCAATGTATAGAAGCACTAGGCAAGACTGGCTGGAAGGCATCCAGGAAATAACCTCCCTGCCTCCTCCTCCTCTTCCTCCTGAGGTAACCTCCGGATTCCTGGTCCCAATGCACGTGTCCTCATGATGGTGATGATATGAAGGGTGCAGCAGAACACCATGAACTTGGACACCTGCTACACTGTGTACTGGAGGGCTCTGTCCAAGCGTTTCAAACATCGGAAACATTGCTTCATCACACCGTGGATCTGTTCCACCATGTTCTTGCTGGCTGGAAGTGGAAGGTGGGGTTTGGGGTGTGGAATCTTGAGCCATGTATGGGGGTGGGGGGTACTAATTGTCTCTGAGGAGCCACATTCTGATTCTCCCTGAAGACGTTGGGAAAGGCTGACTACTTCAGAATAGAGGTATGGTGGCTGCTGCCAGGATAGTGGACATACACCAACATGATGTACTGGGCATGCTCACACACCAACTGTACATTAATGGAGTGAGAGTTCTTCTAAAGAGTTTAGAGAGTTCCCCTCTAAACTTTGCCCCTCGCACCTTAAACCTATGTCCCCTAGTAACTGACTCTTCCACCCCGTGGAAAAACTTCTGACTATCCACTCTGTCCATGCCGCTCATAACTTTGTAAACTTCTGTCATGTCGCCCCTCCACCTCCGTCGTTCCAGTGAAAACAAACCGAGTTTATCCAACCTCTCCTCATAGCTCATGCCCTCCACACCAGGCAACATCCTGGTAAACCTCCTCTGTACCCTCTCCAAGGCCTCCACGTCCTTCTGATAGTGTGGCGACCAGAATTGCACACAATATTCTAAGTGTAGCCTAACTAAGGTTCTGTACAGCCACAACATGACTTGCCAATTTTTATACTCTATGCCCCGACCGATGAAGGCAAGCATGCCGTATGCCTGTTTGACTATCCTTTCCACCTGAGTTTCCACTTTCAGTGAAATGTGGACCTGTACGCCTAGATCTCTCTGCCTGTCAAAACCCCTAAGGGTTCTGCCATTTGTTGTGTACCTCCCACCTGCATTAGACCTTCCAAAATGCATTACCTCACATTTGTCTGGATTAAACACTATGTACCATATCTCCACCCAAGTCTCCAACCGATCTATATCCTGCTGTATCCTCTGACAATCCTCATCATTATCCGCAACTCCACCAACCTTTGTGTCGTCCGCAAACTTACTAATCAGACCAGCTAAATTTTCCTCCAAATCATTTATATATACTACAAACAGCAAAGGTCCCAGCACTGATCCCTGCGGAACACCACTTGTCACATCCCTCCATTCAGAAAAACACCCATCCACTGTTACCCTCTGTTAGTAAGACACGACCTCCCCTTCACAAAACCATGCTTTTTTGTACCACAATAAATTGGACCCGGTCTACATGGGATATATGAGGTTTGTTGAGGGAAGGAGTGGTAGAAATAGCAGAGGCAATGGCCAGAAGCTTCCAATCCGCCTTGGATATGAAAGTGTTATCAAACGACTGGAAGGTTGTAAATGTTACATCCTGTTTACAAAAGGAGGCATTAGATCAACCCAGTAAACTCTGACCAGTCCCTCGAAAGTCGATGGTTGGAAATTTACAGAGGCCGTAACCGAGTACAAAAATATATCTTTCTTGGATAACATGGGATAATAAATGACAACCAGCACAATAAGTTAATGCAAAATCGCGTCTGATAATCTTGATCAAGTTCATTGATAACCTAAGTGTGAGTGTTGATGAGGATAGCGTGTTTCGTGTTATGAATATGGACTTTCAAAAGTCCTGTGATCAAATGACATTTCATACACTTGTTATGAAAAGTGGAACACACGGATTAATGTGACAGTGATAGCGTGGATATGACACTGACTCAGGGACAGAAAGAAGAGAGAAGTGGTGAACAGACACTGTTCAGACTGGGGGAGGGGGAGTATACAGTGCTGTTTCTCAGAGGTCGGTATTGGAAACAGTGCTGCTCCTGACATATCGATCGATGTATAAATGACAGAGACGTTTATGTAAAAAAAAAACAATTTCAACTCTTGCAGATGACATGAAACTCATAACTAACGGTGGGAAAAATACAGACCACAGAATTATCCAACCACACAGAATTTTTTTTTTATTATTATGGACTCGATCCAACACAAATTTATTTCTCACTCTGTAATTTATTTGTGTGAGATTTTAGTGCGAATGGGTGCGTGAATGTGTAGCGTATATTTTTCTGATTTTATTTAGATCCAGTTTAGATTGTTAAGTATAATAAACTCACCTCTTGTTTAAACACGAGAAAACCTGTCTCATTGGTTCTTTCACGATCGCAATAAAGGTAAAAGGTAAAATATGCACTGAGGTGCTCAGCACATCCATTGTTAAAAAGGAAAAACCCCGTTGTGATCAAATAAAAGATAGGACAAGAAGGGAGCCTGGGACCCCTCCTCACCTGGCTGTATCAGAAATGTGGAGGTTCCAGGGATTGTAACGCAATGACAAACGAGAAATTAATAGTGGTAAAAATAATTGATCCTGAGAATAAAAATTTAAAATTTCAATGCAGATTTTATTGTGGTTTTCACTGCTACAGCACCAAAATGTCCTCATTCGAAGACAGTACCTTCTGATGCCAGAGTATACGAATATATGAACATACGAATTAGGAGCAGGAGTAGGACACTCAGATATTCAATAAGATCATGACTAATCTGATTGTAACCTCGACTCTACATTCCCACCTACCCCTTATAACCTTTCAACCCCTTGCTTATCAAGAATCTATCTACCTCTGCCTGACAAATATTTAAAGACTCTGCTTTCACTGCCTTTTGAGGAAGAGATTTCCAAAGACTCACGACCCTCAGAGAAAAAATATTCTCCTCAACTCTATTTTAAATGGGTGACCCATTATTTTTAAATAGTGACCCTTAATTCTTGATACTCCCAGAACGGGAAACATCTTTTCCACATCCACCCTGTCAAGACCCCTCAGGATCATATATGTTTCAATCAATTCGCCTCTGACTCTTGTAAATTTCGGTGGATATAAGTCTCAAATTGCTGTAACAGAAATGTGGAGGTTCTAGAGATCGTAACCCAATGACAAACGAGCAATTGGAAGTGTCAGAGTCACCGAGTTAAACAGCAAAGAAACAGTCCCTTTGGCCCACTGTATTTGTGTCGGCTATCAAGCCTATCCATTCTAATCCCATTTTCCATCACTTGGCCCATAACCTTGTATGCTTTGGCGTTTCAAGTGCTCATCTAAATACTTCTTCAATGTTGTGAGTGTTCCTCCATCTACCACCCCTTCCGACAGTGTATTCCAGATTCCAACCACCCTCTGGGTGATTTCCTTTTCCTCAAATCCCCTCTAAACCTCGTGCCCCTTACTTTAAGTCAACTCTCTGGGTTACTGACACCGCCGCTATGGGAAAAACGTTTCTTCCTATCTACCCTATCAACGTCCCTCATAATTTTGTATACCTCAATCATGTCCCACCCCCTCCCTCAGCCTTCTCTGCTCTAAGGAAAACAACCCGAGCTTATCCAGTCTCTCTTGATAGCTGAAATACTTCAGTCCATGCAACATCCTGGTGAATCTCCTCTGTACCCTCTCCAGTGCAATCACATCCTTCTTATAGTGTGGTGCCCAGAACTATACACAGTACTCCAGCTGTGGCCTTACTAGCGTTTTATACAGCTCCATCATAACCTCCCCACTCTTATATTCGATGCCTCAGCTAACAAAGGCAAGCATCTTATATGCCTTCCAAACCACCTGTGCTGCTGCCTTCGGCAATCGATGGACAAGTCCACCAATATCCCTCTGACATTCTGTACTTCCCAGCGTGCGACCATCCATTGTATATTCCCTTGCCTTGGTAGTCCGCCTAAAATGCATCACGACACATTTCTCAGGATTAAATTCCATTTGCCGCTGCTCTGCCCATCTTACCAGCCCGTCTATATCGTCCTGTAATCTAAGGCTTTCCTCCGCATTATTTATGACATCACCAATTTTTGCGCCATCTGTGAACTTACTGATCATACCTTCTACATTCACGTCTAAATTAGAGATGTACACTACAAACAGCAATGGTCCCAATACCGATCCCTGTGGTACACCACTGGTCACAAGCTTCCAATCACAAAAACAACCCTCGACCATCACCCTCTGCCTCATGCTAATAAGCCAATTTTGGATCCAATTTGCCAAATTGAGCTGGATCCCATGGGCCCCTTCCTTAGAAACATAGAAAATAGGAGCAGGAACAGGCAATTCGGCCCTTCAAGCCTGTTCCGCCATCCATTAAGATCATGGCTGATCATCCAACTCAGTAACCTGTTCCCGCTTCCCCGCTCCCCCCACCCCCCTCCATCTCCCTTGATCCTTTTCAACCCAAAAGTATATCTGACTCATTTTGAAAACAGACAATGTCTTGGCCTCAACCGCTTTCTGTGGTAGCGAATTCCACTGGCTCACCACTCTCAGGGTGATGAAAGTACTCCTCATCTCAGTCCTGAAAGGTTAAACCCTTATCCTTAGTCTATGACCCCTGGTTCTGGACTCCCCCACCATCGGGAGCATCCGTCCTGCATCTACACTTTTAGAATTTTATAGGTGTATATGAGATTCCCCCTCACTCTTCTGAACTCTTGTTAAATCCTAACCGACTCATGGATGACAGGTGAAATTGTGAGACCAGCTAAGAGGAAAAAGGAAGCATACATAAGGTCTAGGAGGTTGAAGAAAGACGAAGCTTTGAAAGAATATCGGGAATGTAGGACTGATCTGAAACGCAGAATTAAGAGGGCTAAAATGGGTCATGAAATATCTTTAGCAAACGGGGTGAAGGAAAATCCCAAAGCCTTTAATTCATATATAAGGAGCAAGAGGGTAACTAGAGAAAGGATTGGGCCACTCAAGGACAAAGGAGGAAAGTTATGCGTGGAGTCAGAGAAAATGGGTGAGATTCTAAACGAGTACTTTGCATCGGTATTCACCGAAGAGAGGGACATGACGGATGTTGAGGTTAGAGACAGATGTTTGATTACTCTCGGTCAAGTCGGCATAACGAGGGATGAAGTGTTGGGTATTCTAAAAGGCATTAAGGTGGACAAGTCCCCAGGTCCGGATGGGATCTATCCCAGGTTACTGAGGGAAGCAAGAAAGGAAATAGCTGGGGCCTTAACAGATATCTTTGCAGCATCCTTAAACACGGGTGAGGTCCCGGAGGACTGGAGAATTGCTAATGTTGTCCCCTTGTTTAAGAAGGGTAGCAGGGATAATCCAGGTAATTATAGTCCGCTGAGCCTGACGTCAGTGGTAGGGAAGCTGCTGGAGTAGATACTGAGGGACAGGAGCTATTCCCATTTGGAAGAAAATGGGCTTATCAGTGATAGGCAACATGGTTTTGTGCAGGGAAGGTCATGCCTTACCAACTTAATAGAATTCTTTGAGGAAGTGACAAAGTTGATTGATGAGGGAAGGGCTGTAGATGTCGTATACATGGACTTCAGTAAGGCATTTGATAAGCTTCCCATGGTAGCTGATGGAGAAAATGAAGTCGCATGGGGTCCAGGGTATACTAGCTAGATGGATAAAGAACTGGCTGGGCAACAGGAGACAGAGAGTAGCAGTAGAAGGGAGTTTCTCAAAATGGAGACGTGTGACCAGTGGTGTTCCACAGGGATCCGTGCTGGGACCACTGTTGTTTGTGATATACATAAATGATTTGGAGGAAAGTATTGGTGGTCTGATTAGCAAGTTTGCAGACGACACTAAGATTGGTGGAGTAGCAGATAGTGAAGGGGACTGTCAGAGAATACAGCAGAATATAGATAGTTTGGAGAGTTGGTCAGAGAAATGGCAGATGGAGTTCAATCAGGGCAAATGCGAGGTGATGCATTTTGGAAGATCCAATTCAAGAGTGAACTATACAGTAAATGGAAACGTCCTGGGGAAAATTGATGTACAGAGAGATTTGGATGTTCAGGTCCATTGTTCCCTGAAGGTGGCAACGCAGGTCAATCGAGTGGTCAAGAAGGCACACGGCATGCTTTCCTTCATTGGACGGGGTATTCAGTGCAAGGGTTGGCAGGTCATGTTACAGTTGTATCAGACTTTGGTTCGGCCACATTTGGAATACTGTTGCAGTTCTGGTCGCCACATTACCAGAAGGATGTGGATGCTTTGGAGAGGGTGCAGAGGAGGTTCACCAGGATGTTGCCTGGTATGGAGGGCGCTAGCTATGAAGAGAGGTTGAGTTGATTAGGATTATTTTCATTAGAAAGACGGAGGTTGAGGGGGGACCTGATTGAGGTGTACAAAATCATGAGAGGTATAGACAGGGTGGATAGCAAGACGTTTTTTCCCAGAGTGGGGGATTCAATTACTAGGGGTCACGAGTTCAAAGTGAGAGGGGAGAAGTTTAGGGGGGATATGCGTGGAAAGTTCTTTACGCAGAGGGTGGTGGGTGCCTGGAACGCGTTGGCAGCGGAAGTGGTAGATGCGGGCACGATAGCGTCTTTTAAGAAGTATCTAGACAGACATGAATGGGCAGGAAGCAAAGAGATACAGAACCTTAGAAAATAGGCGACAGGTTTAGATAGAGGATCTGGATCTGCGTAGGCTTGGAGGGCCGAAGGGCCTGTTCCTGTGCTGTAATTTTCTTTTTTCTTTGTTCTTTGTTCACCGAGGCCCTGTACAATTGCCGCAAGACATCCCTGCTTCTGTACTCGAATCCTCTCGCGATGAAGGCCAACATACCATTTGCCTTTTTTTACAGCCTGTTGCACCTAAATGCTTACCTTCAGCGACTGATGTACGGGAATACCCAGCTCTCGTTCCATATTCCCCTCTCTCAGTTTATAGCCGTTCCATATTCCCCTCTCTCAGTTTATAGCCGTTCAGATAATAATCTGCCTTCCTGTTTTTGTTACCGAAGTGGATAACCTCACATTTATCCATATTATGCTGCATCTGACATGCATTTGCCCACTCATTCAACTTTTCCAAATCACCCTGAAGCCACTCAGCATCCTCCTCACAACTCATCCTCCCACTCAGTTGTGTGTCACCTGCATATTTGTACATATTACATTTAGTTCCCTCATCTAAATCATCAATATATATTGTGAATAACTGGGTTCCCAGCACCAATCCCTGCGGTACCCAACTAGTCACTGCCTGTCATTCAGAAAGAGACCCGTTTATTACTACTCTTTGTTTCCTGTCTGACAACCAATTTTCTATCCATCGCAATACACTACCTCCAATCCCATGTGCTTTAATTTTAGACGCTGCACTCTTATGTCGAAAGCCTTCTGAACGTCCATATAAACCATATCCACTGGCTCCCTCTCATCAACTCTACTAGTTACATCCTGGAAGAATTCTAGTAAATATGTCAAGCATGATTTCCCTTTCGTAAATCCGTGCTGCCTCTGTCCGATTCTCGCACTGTTCTGAAAGTGCTGTACTATAAAACCTTTGAGAATGTGCTATCGAATTTTCCCCACTACCAACGTCAGGCTGCCTGGTATATAATTCCATGTTTTCTCTCTACCTCCCTTTTTAAAATAGTGTGGTTACATTATCTATCCTCCAATCTGTAGGAACTGCTTCAGAGTCTATAGAATCTTGAAAGATGATCACCAATGCATCCACTATTTCTAGGGCCACTTCCTTAAGTACACCGGGACTTCTTAAGTACTTCTTAACCCTAGTCCCATGCGTGACCTTATCAAAAATCCTCATCTACACATCTGGTCACCTGCTTGAAAGATTCAGTCAAATTTTGAGATATGATCTCCCTCTGACAAAACCTGACTATCCCTGATTAATCCCTGCCTCTTCATGTGGAGATTAATCCTGTCTGTCAGATTTTTTCTCCAGTAGATTCCCTACCAATGATGTTAGACTCACTGGCCTGTAATTACATGATTTATCCCTGCTTCTTGAATAATGGTAACACATTCACTATTCGCCAGTCCTCTGGCACCTCTCCTGTGGCCAGAGAAGTGGTAAAAACAATTGACTCTGAGAAAAAGAAATCATTTCATTGCAGATTTTATTGGGGTTTTCACTGCTAGAACACTAAAATTTCCACATTCGAAGCCAGTACCTTCTGAAGCCAGAGCATACGAACATATGAACATAGGAATTAAGAGCAGGAGTAGGCCACTCGGCCCCTCGAGCCTTCTCTGCCATTCAATAAGATCATGGCTAATCTGACTGCAAACTCGACTCCACAATCCCACTTACCCCGATATCCTTTCACCCTCTTTCTTATCAAGAATCTATCTACCTCTGCCTTCAAAAATATTTAAAGACCCTGCTTCCACTTCCTTTTGAGGAAGAGAGTTCCAAAGACCCACGACCCTCTGTGAGAAAGCAATTCTCCTCTTTCCTATTTTAAAAGGGCGACCCCTTATTGTTCAATAGTAACCCCGAATTCTAGATTCTCTCACAAGAGGAAACATCCTTTCCACATCCACCCTGTCAAGATCCCTCAGGATCATAAATGTTTCAATCAAGTCGCCTCATACTCTTCTATACTGCAGCGGATACAAGCCTAGCCTGCCCATTCTTTCTTCATAAGACAATCCACCCATTTCAGGTATTAGTCTCGTAAACCTTTCCTGAACTGATTCCAATGCATTTGCATCCTTCCTTACATAAGGTGACCAATATTGTACACAGTCCTCCAGTTGTGATCTCACCAATGCCCTGTATAGCTGAAGCATAATCTCCTTACTTTTGTATTCAGTTCCCCTCACAATCAACAACATTGCATCAGCTTTCCGAAGGAATTGCTGTACCTGCATACTAGCCTTGTGCGATTCGTGCACTAGGACACCCAGATCCCTCTGCATCTCAGAGCTCTGCAATCTCTCTCCATTTAGATAATATGCTTCTTTTCACTCTTTCTGTCAAAATGAACAATTTCCCACTTTCCCACATTGTACTCCATTTGCCCACCCACTTAACCTATCTATATTCCTTTGTAGCCTCCTTATGTCCTCTTCACAACTTACTGCCCTATCTATCTTTGTGTCATCAGCAAATTTAGAAACCATACCTTCGGTCCCTTCATCCAAATCATTTATATAAATTGTAAAAAGTTGAGGCCCCAGCACAGATCCCTGTGGCAAACCACTCGTTACATCTTGCCAACCAGAAAATGACCCATTTTTGCCTACTTTGTTTCCTGTTTGCGAGCAGGACTCGGAGGGCGAAGTTCCAGAGCGGTGAATATATAAAAAAACCTATCTCGGGGATTCGTGGAGCAGACTCGGAGGGCGAAGTTCCAGAGCGTTGAGTATGTAAAAAAACCTATCTCGGGGATTCGTGGAGCAGACTCGGAGGGCGAAGTTCCAGAGCGTTGAGTATGTAAAAAAACCTATCTCGGGGATTCGTGGAGCAGACTCGGAGGGCGAAGTTCCAGAGCGGTGAGTATATAAAAAAACCTATCTCGGGGATTCGCGGAGCAGACTCGGAGGGCGGAGTTCCAGAGCATTGAGTATGTAAAAAAACCTATCTCGGGGATTCGTGGAGCAGACTCGGAGGGCGGAGTTCCAGAGCGTTGAGTATGTAAAAAAACTTATCTCGGGGATTCGCGGAGCAGAATCGGAGGGCGGAGTTCCAGAGCATTGAGTATGTAAAAAAACCTATCTCGGGGATTCGCGGAGCAGACTCGGAGGGCGAAGTTCCAGAGCGTTGAGTATGTAAAAAAACCTATCTCGGGGATTCGTGGAGCAGACTCGGAGGGCGAAGTTCCAGAGCGGTGAGTATATAAAAAAACCTATCTCGGGGATTCGCGGAGCAGACTCGGAGGGCGGAGTTCCAGAGCGTTGAGTATGTAAAAAAACCTATCTCGGGGATTCGTGGAGCAGACTCGGAGGGCGGAGTTCCAGAGCGTTGAGTATGTAAAAAAACCTATCTCGGGGATTCGCGGAGCAGACTCGGTGGGCGAAGTTCCAGAGCATTGAGTATGTAAAAAAACCTATCTCGGGGATTCGTGGAGCAGACTCGGAGGGCGAAGTTCCAGAGCGTTGAGTATGTAAAAAAACCTATCTCGGGGATTCGTGGAGCAGACTCGGAGGGCGGAGTTCCAGAGCGGTGAGTATATAAAAAAACCTATCTCGGGGATTCGCGGAGCAGACTCGGAGGGCGGAGATCCATGTCGTTGGATTCACAGAGTCCGTTCGCTCGGGTGGGAAAAAAAAACTGAAAAAGTGAAGTCACAGGAAAGCTGTGACCTGATTGGCTGGTAGGGAATCTGCACCGAATTTGAAAATAAAACTAATACAATTTGATTAAAACACTGATTAACTAATTAATAAGTAGAGTAACTAAACCAGAGGGAAGAGATTACTGCATTTAGACAGCATTTAATATTTAATGTTAGAAATTTAGGACCAGGGACCACACAGTGAAGTATATCATAATTTAGTAAGGATTTAATAAGTATTTATTTATTTTATATCAATTAACTAATTAGTGATAGAAATGTCAGTTAGAGGGGTGCAATGCTTCACCTGTGAGATGTGGGAAGTCCGTGATGCTTCCAGCGTTCCGGGCGACGACATCTGCAGGAAGTGTACACAGTCGCAGCTCCTCACATACCACATGGATCGGTTGGAGCGGCAACTGGATGCACTTAGGAGCATGCAGGTGGCTGAAAGCGTCATAGACAGAAGTTTTAGTGAAGTGGTTACACCCAAGGTGCAGGCAGATAGATGGGTGACCGTTAGCAGGGGCAGGCAGTCAGTGAAGGATTCCCCTGTGGCTATCCCCCTCTCTAACAGGTATACCGTTTTGGATACTGTTGGGGGGGATGGCCTATCAGGGGGAAACAGCAGCGGCCAGAGCCGTGGCACCACGGCTGGCACTGTTGTTCAGCAGGGTGGGACAAAGCGCAGAAGAGCAATAGTTATAGGGGACTCTATAGTCAGGGGCACAGATAGGCGCTTCTGTGGACGTGAAAGAGACTCCAGGATGGTATGTTACCTCCCTGGTGCCAGGGTCAAGGATGTATCTGAACAGATAGGGGGCATTCTGAAGGGGGAGGGTGAACAGCCAGAGGTGGTGGTACACATCGGTACCAACGACATAGGCAGGAAGAGTGATGAGGTCCTGCAGTGGGATTTTAGGGAGTTAGGTAGTAAGTTAAAAACAGGACCTCCAGGGTTGTAATCTCTAGATTACTCCCTGTGCCACGTGCCAGTGAGGCTAGAAATAGGAAGATAGTGCAGCTAAACACGTGGCTGAGCAGCTGGTGTAGAAGGGAGTGTTTCAAATATCTGCATTATTGGGCTCTCTTCAGTGACAGAAGGGACCTGTACAAGAAGGACGGGTTGCATCTAAACTGGAGGGGCACACATATCCTGGCTGCAAGGTTTGCTAGCGTCACTCGGGAGGGTCTAAATTATTGTGGCAGGCGGGTGGGAACCAGAGCAGTAGGACAGCTAGTGAAGTAAATGAGGAGGACATAGTAAATAAGGCCAGTAGGACTTAGAGGAAGAGCAGGCAGGGAGATGTGACTGTGCACAGCGGGACTGGTGGCCTGAAGTGCATTTGTTTCAACGCGAGAAGTATAACAGGTAAGGCAGATGAAATTAGAGTTTAGACTAGTACTTGGAAATATGATGTTGTTGCTATTACAGAGACTTGGTTAAGGGAGGGGCAGGATTGGCAGCTAAATGTTCCAGGCTTAAGAAGCTTCAGGCGGGATTGAGGGGGATGTAAAAGGGGTGGGGGAGTTGCATTACTGGTTAAGGAGAATATCACAGCTGTACTGTGGGAGGACACCTCAGAGGGGTCATGCAGCGAGGCAATATGGGTGGAGCTCAGGAATAGGAAGGGTGCAGTCACGATGTTGGGGGATAACTACAGGCCTTCCAACAGCCAGCGGGAGGTAGAGGAGCAGATATGTAGACAGATTTTGGAATGATGTAATGGTAACAGGGTTGTAGTGGTACGTCATTTTAACTTCCCCAATATTGACTGGGACTCACTTAGTGCTAGGGGCTTGGATGGGGCAGAGTTTGTGAGGAGCATCCAGGAGAGATTCTTGAAACAGTATGTAGATAGTCCAACCAGGGATGGGGCCATTCTGGACCTGGCATTGGAGAATGAGCTCGACCAGGTGGTTGAAGTTTCAGTGGGGGAGCATTTCGGGAGCGGTGACCATAATTCCATAAGTTTTAAGGTACTTGTGGATAAGGACAAGAGTAGTCCTCGGGTGAAGGTGCTAAATTGGGGGAAGGCTAATTATAACAATATTAGGCAGGAACTGAAGAATTTAGATTGGGGGCAGCTGTTTGAGGGTAAATCAACATCTGACATGTGGGAGCCTTTCAAGCGTCAGTTCATTAGAATCCAGGACCAGCATGTTCCTGTGAGGAAGAAAGACAAGTTTGGAAAGTTTCGGGAATTTTGGATAACACGGGATATTGTGAGCCTAGTCAAAAAGAAAAAGGAAGCATTTGTAAGGGCTGGAAGGCAAGGAACAGCAGAAGCACTTGAGGAACATAAGGACAGTAGGAAGGAACTTAAGCAAGGAGTTAGGAGGGCTAAAATGGGTCATGAAAAGTAATTGGCGAACAGGATTAAGGAAAATCCCAAGGCTTTTTATACATATATAATGAGCAAGAGGGTAACCAGGGAAAGGGTTGGGCAACTCAAGGACAGAGATGGGAATCTATGCGTGGAGCCAGAGGAAATGGGTGAGGTGCTAAATGAGTACTTTGCATCAGTATTCACCAAGGAGAAGGACTTGGTGGATGATGAGCCGAGGGAAGGGAGTGCAGATAGTCTCAGTTATCTCATTATCAAAAAGGAGGAGGTGTTGGGTGTCTTGCAAAGTATTAAGGTAGATAAGACCCCGGGGCATGATGGGATCTACCCTAGAATACTGAGGGAGGCAAGGGAAGAAATTGCTGGGGCCTTGACAGAAATCTTTGCATCCTCACTGGCTACAGGGGAGGTCCCAAAGGACTGGAGAATAGCCAATGCTGTTCCTTTGTTTAAGAAGGGGGGTAAGGATAATCCAGGAAATTATAGGCCGGTGAGCCTTACGTCAGTGGTAGGGAAACCATTAGAGAGGATTCTTTGGGACAGGATTTACTCCCATTTGGAAACAAACGAACTTATTAGCGAGAGGCAGCATGGTTTTGTGAAGGGGAGGTCGTGTCTTACTAATTTGATTGAGTTTTTTGAGAAAATGACGAAGATGATTGATGAGGGAAGGGCGGTGGATGTTGTCTGTATGGACTTTAGTAAAGCCTTTGACAAGGTCCCGCATGGCAGACTGGTGCAGAAGGTGAAGTCACACGGGATCAGAGGTGAGCTGGCAAGATGGATACACAACTGGCGTCGTCACAGAAGACAGAGGGTAACAGTGGGTGGGTGTTTTTTTGAATGGAGGGATGTGACAAGTGGTGTTCTGCAGGGATCATTGCTGGGACCTTTGCTGTTTGTAGTACATATAAATGACTTGGAGGAAAATGTAGCTGGTCTGATTAGTAAGTTTGCAGATGACACAAAGGTTGGTGGAGTTGCAGATAATGATGAGGATTGTCAGCGGATACAGCAGGATATAGATCGGTTGGAGACTTGGGCAGAGAAATGGTACATGGAGTTCAATCCAAACAAATGTGAGGTAATGCATTTTGGAAGGTCTAATGCAGGTGGGAGGTATTCAGCAAATGGCAGAACCCTTAGGAGTATTGATAGGCAGAGAGATCGGGGCGTACAGGTCTACTGGTCACTGAAAGTGGCAACGCAGGTGGATAAGGTAGTTAAGAAGGCATATGGCATGCTTGCCTTCATCGGTCGGGGCACAGAGTATAAAAATTGGCAAGTCATGTTGCAGCTGTACAGAACCTTAGTTAGTCCACACTTAGAATATTGTCTGCAATTCTGGTCGCCACACTACCAAAAGGACGTGGAGACTTTGGACAGGGTACAGAGGAGGTCTACCAGGATGTTGCCTGGTCTGGAGGGCATTAGCTATGAGGAGAGGTTGGAAAAACTCGGATTGTTTTCACTGGAACGATGCAGGTGGAGGGGCGACATGATAGAGGTTTACAAAGTTATGAGCGGCATGGACAGAGTGGATAGTCAGAAGCTTTTTCCCAGGGTGAAAGATTCAGTTACTCGGGGACATAGGTTTCAGGTGCGAGGGGCAAAGTTTAGAGTGGATGTGCGAGGCAAGTTTTTGACACAGAGGGTGGTGAGTACCTGGAACTTGCTGCCAGGGGAGGTGGCAGAATAGCGACGATTAAGAGACATCTTGACAAAAATGTGACTGGGAAGGGAATAGAGGGATATGGGCCCCGTAACTGCAGAAGGTGTTAGTTTCGGCAGGCATCAAGATTGGCGCAGGCTTGGAGGGCCGAATGGCCTGTTCTTTTGCTGCACTGTTCTTTGTTCTTTGTTCTTGTTCAATCCTCTGTCAATGCCAGTGTGTTACCCCCTACACTGTAAGCTTTTAATTTCCACATTAACCTTTGATCTGGCACCTGATCAAATGCTTCCTGGAAATCTAAGTACAGTACATCCACTGGTTCCCCTTTCTCCACAGTACATGTTACTACTTCGAAGAACTCCAACAAATTGATTGAACACGATTTCCCTTTCAGAAGACCATGCTGACTCTGCCTGATTACTTTGATTTTTTTTCTAACTGTCTGCGATTACGTTTTTAATAATTACGTCTCACATTTCCCGCAAGAGAGCTGTGAAGCCAACTGGCCTGTAGTTTCTGTCTCCCTCCCTTTGTGAATAAAGGAGTTACATTGGCAAAAAAGAGTTACATACAGAGTGAAGTAACTCGGGACATGTTAAAAGCTCTCTCTGTTGAAAAGTTGAGTAATGTAGCTGGACAGTTAGGGATTACTCTCTGTCCAAAAGCTAGGAAACCCGAAATCCTAAGACTTGTGGCCAACCAGTTTTCACTTGAAGCTGAATACTCAAACAGGTTTAGATCACTAACAGGTTGGGTAATGTTCGCTAAGGTAAAACTAGAACAGAATAGACTCGAATTAGAATTCCAGATAGAGCGAGAAATATAGAGTGATTGTCAAGAAAGGGAAGAAAATAAGAGTGTTCCAGAAGGAGAAGGAGGAAAGGGAGTTAAGGCGGCTCAAACAACTAGAGGAAGACCCAGTACACCGAGTGAAGACACAGCTAGTGAGGGAGCTGCCCCTCACCCAGGTCAATGTGCTGATCTCTTAAAGTTCACCCAGTTCATTCTAAAGTTGAATGAGGAGGATGTGGCAGAATTTTTCATCACTTTTGAAAAGCTTGCAAAGCAGCTGAAATGGCTGGCAGAGAACTAGATACTGTTTTTACAAAACAAAGTAACAGGAAAAGCCCATGAGGTTTATTCATTGTTGTCAGATGAAAGTTCATCAGATTATGCGATAACTAAAAATTCTATCTTGGGCGCATATGAGATAGTACCACAGGTGTACCAGCAAAAATTCCAAACCCTCTGAAAGCAGCCTGACTAAACTGCCTCGAGTCTGAATGAGTTAAGCAGCTTAGGAACATAGGAGCAGAAGTAGGCCATTCAGCCCATCAAGCCTGCTCTGCCATTCAATATGATAGTGGCTGATCATCCACTTCAATGCCTTTTTCCCACATTATCCCCATATCCCTCTCTGTCAGTGGTACTTAGAAATCTGTCAATCTCTACTTTAAGCAGACTCAATCACTGAGCTTCCACAACTCTCTGGAGCAGAGAATTCCGAAAGTTCACAATCCTCTGTGTAAAGAAATGTCTCCTCAGCTCAGTCCTAAGTGGCTTCCGTCTTATTTTGAAAGTGTGTCTGCTGATTCTAGTCTCCCTAACCTTGGGGAACATATTACCTACATCTACCCTGTCTATCCCTTTAAATATTTTGTAGGTTTCAAAGAGATACCCTCTCATTCTTCGAAACTCTAGAGACTACACGCCCAGTTTGCCCAATCACTCTTCATAGGGCAGTCCTTCCATCCCAGGAACAAGTCTGGTGAACCTTTCTTGCATTCCCTCGATGGCAATAATATCCTTCCTAGGGTAAAGGGACCAAAACTGCACACAGTACTCCAGGTGAGGTCTAACCAAGGTTCTGTACAATTGAAGTAAGCCTTCACTACTTCTGTACTCAAATATTATTGCTTGCTGAACCTGCTTGTTTGTCTTTAGTGACTTATTGACGACGGGGGGCGTTCAGAACTAGCTGCAGTCGTTTTGTGGTGACACAACCACACATGTTTCCCCCACTGCTTGATATAAATTCTGACAGTATGTACGTGTATAACAGTTTGACCGAGTACCTACCTCTGTGGGAAGTGAGAGGTTTTGTGTCAGCAGATGGCAAACCTTTTCCATCTGCCCCATTACTGCAGAGAATAGTAGATGCAGCGAGGAAAGGGGAAAGGATTACAGAAAATACTATGATATATTGACCTATGTTGTGAAAATTGGAAAGGAGATAATTGGGACAACTTTGTCTAAGTGTAGTCTGGAAAACCAGGTGGTCATGTGTCCTCACCACAGAGGTAGGTACTCGGTCAAACTGTAACACACGGACATACTGTCAGTATATATATATATATACATATAAAACAGCAGAATAGAAGTGTGGATTTAATACCACTGTAAATTGCACCATGGAAACTAGGAAGGCATTATCAGGTTAACCCATGTGGCCGATAAGGGAAAGGGGAGATATTGCTTAACCACCACGATGAAGGAGTACCAGTATGGACATAACCGGATTTGTCTGGTGAGGAAAAGTACGTTTCTTTTTTACCCACAAATACCAACTAGAGTAGAGAAGATGGATTTGTAGAATACAGAAAAGAAAGACAGAAACGATAACTGTTACACAAAGTGTAAAGGACGACTTGATAAATTACCTCCGGGAATATGAATATACTATTCAGCCATTGCCCATACGTTTGGGTCAAGAGAGGCAGCAACTAGAAACAATTGCTGTAGTGTACTACAATCTGGAACAACAGTGGAAGATAATACAAGATGAGATTGACGAGATAAATGATTCTACCTGGTGGGAGGGCTTATGGAACTTGGGGTCAAACGTGCAGATACACCCCTGGTTTACAATTATTTCCCATGTCCTGATCGTTGTTTCGGGTATCATGGTGATATATGTGACATACTTAATTTGGAAACTTAAGAAATTAATTAAGGAATGTGCGAGGATGTATGAACACAGGTTGGACAGCTACCTTAAAGGCAATCAGTATTCAAACTTGTTCTATAAAAAGATAGACAATTAAATATGTAACACGAGGGTAGTTGTATAACTATTGGTAGATACTTAAAATGAATTAATGAATGACAAATGTATTCTACAAATTAAATTGCGACTGTATTATGATCACACAAGTGATTAATTATGTAACAATGATGTTTAAATTGTGCTTTCTTTAACATTACACTACTTAGGATATTGCGTTAACAATGAAATTGTAATTGCACAAGTGTACTACCTAAGAGACAGGAGAGTGTGATCCCTTGTGCATAGCTCTGCAGGATCAAAGGAGGGCGGGGAGGGCTGTAGACTCAGTAAAAACACATAAGAACTTCGTTGAAACAAAGGGACTCGTTACACAACAATGCACAAAGTTTTGAAACATCGTGGGGGCTGGATAGAAAGGAGCACAGCAAACAGATGGCCAAGGAATTGCAGACAGTACAGAAAAACAGGCTGAAACAAGAGAGAGATTCTACCAGACAGTATCCTTGCACAAACCAGATAAAAGAGTTGCTATGGACACGAGATATGATTAGACTCACAGTAGACAATGGCTGAAACTGGTGACGGCACGAGAGCCCCAGGGATGAACAGTCAAGAAGGTTCCCTGTGTCAAGGACTCAGAGAACAAAAGGGCAGCCGATAGTCTGAGACTGATCACCTCGTGACTTGACGGGTAGTATAACGTGCAATTATTTAGTGCTTGTACCTGATGATTTAATGCGTGAATAAACATTGATATACCTTCCACCAGTCCGCTTCTGTGAATTCTTTAAGAGAAAGTGCAAATTAGGCACAACAAGGATCTGCTAGCTCTATATAGGGTCTTACCAGGAACATTAAAAGAAGCAACACCAAGAGAGAAAATTACACAACCAGTAACAAAATTAGCAATGCTTTGTAGAGTTTACAGCCTTTATCAAAGACTCACCAGGAGTAACAACAACAGCAAAGAGGGATGAGAAAATGACAGGGGCAGTAATTCAGTTAAACACGGTTTATAGAATTAATAGCTGGATAAAGAGTCTTACCAGGAACACCAACAATAGCGAGGAAGGGATAGTAAATATATTGAATAACCTGAAGAGCTAAAAAGATCCGATAGTCTAATGAGTACAAGTCATAATATGTGGAAAGATCGTCAAATTGCCAGATTAAACTCCTGTCCATTGTTGTAACATTCCCATCATTCTGACCCATTTTTGTAACATTACAATCTACTGTTCTCAGATTCTGATCTATCCTCTCCCTCTGTCTGGAGCTGTTGGTGCCTCTTACTGCCGGGTTTGATGCTCCTGTTGACACTATGTGATAATACATTGAAATGACTCCCATATTAATAGAAGATGGAAACCCTCCAGTGAAACAATTAGGGTCCATGGAGACTGACATTAATTCCGGTCACTGAACAAACAGGTTCAGTTAACCCCTTTCAGTCCAGCACTGTTTGTACCACAATAAAGTAGAACATTTATCCTGTCTGGATGGGATGTATGAGAGATGCTGAGGGAAGGAAAGGTGGGAATAGCGGAGGCACTGGACAGAATCATTCAATCCTCCTTGGATATAGGAGTTGTGACAGAGGGCTGGAGGGTTGTAAATGTTACACCCTACTTGAAAAAAAGGAGAGATTGAGTAAACACCGTATTTACTGACCAGACAGTTTAATATCACTGATGGGGAAATTTCATAACCCAGGACAAATATATTCATTGCTTTGAAAAACATGGAATAATAAATAGACAGCAGGAGGGATATGGTGATGTCAAAGCATGACTGGCAAACCTCAACAACAACTTATATTTATATAGTGCTTTTAATGTTATAAAACATGCCAAAGTACTTCACAGGATCATTATGAAGCAAAGTATGACACTGAGACACAACAGGCGATATTAGATCAGATGTCCAAAAGCTTGAACAAAGAGATAGGTTTTAAGGAGTACCTGAAAGGAGGAAAGCGAGACGGAAAGGCGGTGACCGTAGCAGAGTGGGACTATTACCAAAATTGTAATACTGAGGCTCAAGCTGATTCTCGGAGGACATGTGTTCAAATCCCACCGTGGTAACTGGTGCAATTTAAAATTCAATATGTGCTAAAATTCAATTAATTAATACAAATCTGCATTTGAAAACTATTCTCAGCAATGGTTCCATGATGCTATCATTGATCGTCATAAAAAAAACAGCCTGGCTTACTGATGTTCTTCAGCAATGGAAATCTGCCATCCTTATACGGTCTGGCCTCCATGTGACTCCAGACCCACAACAATGTGGTTGACTCTAAACTGAATTCTGAAAGGTCCAGCAAACCATTCAGTCATCAAGGGCAATTAGAGATGGGCAAAAAATGCTGGCCTTGTCAGTGACACCCACATCCCATGAACGAATGAAAAAAAAACAGTGCAGTGAGGATATTCCAGAACTTTGGGCCTAGGCAGCTGAAGACCTAGTCGCCAGTGGTGCAGTGATTAAAATCCGGGTGCACAAGAGGCCGGAATTAGAGGAGCACATATATCTCGGTGGGTTGTGGAGGTGGAGGAGATTACAGAGATATGGGGCGGGGGGCGAGGCCATGGAGGGATCTGAAAACAAGGATAAGAATTTTAAAATCAAGACATTGCTTGACTGGGAGCCAATGTCGGTCAGTGATAGATGAACGGGACTTGGTGTGAGCTAAGACATGGGCAGCAGAGTTTTGGATGACCTCAAGTTTACAGAGAGTAGAATTTGGGAGATCAGCCAGGAGTGAGTTGGAATAATCACATGTAGATGTGACGAATGCATGAATGAGGTTTCAGCAGCAGATGGGCTGAGACAGGGGTGAAGTCGGGTGATGTTACTGAGATGGAAATAGGCGGCTGTAATGATATCCTGAAAATGAGGTTAAAGATCATTTTGTGGTGAAATGTGACACCAAGGTTGCAAACAGACTGTCTGAATCTCAGATTGTTAGCAGGGAGAGGGATGGAATCAATAGCAAGGAAGCAGAGTTGGAGTGGGGAGTGAAAACAATGGCTTCAGTCTTCCCAATATTTAATTGGAGGAAATTTCTGCTCATCCAGTACTGGATGTCGGATAAGCAGTCTGATAATTTAACAACAGTGGAGGAGTGGAGAGCGGTGGTGCTGAGTTAAATTTGATGGCGTTCTTTGATAAAACAATGGAGAAGGTTGCTGAGGGTGGTCTGATTAAAGTTATAGATATGGATTTTCAAAAGGTGTTTGATCAAGTGACATTCAAGAGACAGGTTAGGAAATCTGAACCCTATGGTTTAAAGGGACAGTGACAGTGTGGATATAACATTGGCTAATGAACAGTAAACAGAGAGAAGTGGTGAAAGGTTGTTGTTCAGACTCGATGGGAGTAGACAGTGGTGTTCCCTCGGGCTCGGTATTAGGACCACTGCTTTTTTTGCTCTTGTAGAACCCGGGGTGGGTAGGGCAGAGCCCCCTACTCCTCCCACTTTACAGAGCTTTCCCTATTTGCAGCCTCCGCTCTATTTGTTGGTCGTGTAACAGACCCAGAGACACTGTAACTACAGTCCACATACCTTGTCCACAGTTGGGTTACCAAATCCTCTATCCTCCCTGAATGTGTGCAGCAGCTCACAACACACCTCCAGAAAACCATCCACAGCACCTCCACTAACTTTACAATCGCAGAAGTAAGTCAAAAGCCCCTCACCTGTAAGTTGGATGCCTGGTCCTTTTAAATAACACTAGAAGGGATTCCTTATGCTGCTGAATGTATGTTCAGCTGAGAATGACTAACACAGGTGGTCAGTGGACATGCACAGACCAAGTTTCAAAGACGTACATCAAAGCTGCTGGAATGACTGATTGACGTCAATTCAGACCCCTCCTCACACTACAGACACACACAGGTTACACCCACGCTATCACCCCGGCCAGCCTGGGTGTCCTGTACAATGTGCTGGATGTGACCGGCAGTACAGCTCACACCATTTTGTGGATCCAAACTTCCGCAGCACCAGTAGAGCAGGAGAGATGAAATGTGTGGGCAGGGAGAGAGAAAGAGGGAAAGAAACTCACTTTAAAAATGGAACTTTAAAAAGGCTTTAAGATTAACAAGTTTCAGGAATATTGGAAATGGACAGGGGATTGAGATATCAGAGGGGTGAGGACATGAGGGGATTTGATCACATGATTGGACTATTAAAATTGAGGTGTTACCGAAACAAGAGCCAATGTAGGTCAGTGAGCACAGGGATGTTGGGTGAACAGAATTTGGTGTAAATTAGAAGATTGCAGCAGAGTTTTAGATGACCACAAGGTTGCAGATCGTAGAATGTGGGAGAGCAGCCAGGAGTGTGTTAGAATAGTCAAGTCTCGAGGTAACAAACGCATGGATGAGGGTTTCAGCAGCAGATGAGCTGAGCTCTCTCTCTCTCTCTCTCTCTCTGTTTCTCTCTCTGTCGCCCTCACCTACTCTATCCCACAATCAGAATCTTACGTTTCAATCAAGTCGCCTTTTCATCTTCTAAACTCCAAATGATATAAGCCTAGCCTGTCCAACCTTTCCTCATAAGACAACCCACCCATTCCAGGTATTAGTCTAGTAAACATTCTCTGTACTGCTTTCAACACATTTACATCCTCCTTAAATAAGGAGACCAGTAAGCTACACAGAACTCCAGATGTGGTCTCACCAATGTCCTGTATAAATGAAACATAACCTCCATACTTTTGTATTCAATTCCTTCTGTAATACATGATAACATTGGATTAGTTTCCGAATTGCCTGTTGTACCTGCATAATAACCTTATACAATTCATGCACTAAGACACCCAGTTCCTCTGCATCGTCCAGCTCTGCAATCTCTCACCATTCAGATAATATGTTTCTTTTATATTCTTCCTATAAAATGGACAATTCCACATTTTCCCTCGTTATCCTCCATTTGCCACATCTTTGCCCACTAACCTAAGCTACCTATATCCCTTTGTAGCCCACTTATGCCCTCTTGACAACTTTCGTTCCTTTCTGTTTTTGTGTCATCAGAAAATTTAGCAACCATACCTTGAGTCCCTTCATCCAAGTCATTCATATAAATTGTAAAAAGTTACGTCCCCAGCACTGATCTCTGTGGCACACGACTCGTTACATCTTACCAAACAGAAAATGACCCATTTTGCCTACTCTCTGTTCTCTGTTAGCTAAGCCAATCTTCTATCCATGTCAATATATTACCCCTTACACCATTCGCATTTAGTTTCTGCAATGACCATTGATGTGACACGTTATCAAGTGTCTTCTGGAAATCTAACTACATTACATCCAACGGTCCCCCTTTATCCACAGAACATGTAATTTCTTCAAAGAACTCCAATAAATTAGTTAAACCAGATTTTCCTTTCACAAAAGCAAGCTGACACTGCTTGATCACTTTGTATTTCTCTACGTGCCCTGCTATAAACGTCCATAATAACAGCTTCTAACATCTGATCCATAGCCAGAAAACCTTTGTCACCAGTCACAGGTCGTATGTCCACTATGTCTATTCTGATACTGTGCTGTATTTGAACTGTTACTCCTCAATAAACTGCTTGTGACCCTTCGACCACCTTTTGGGTAATCTGTAACCCTGGATCAGATCGTACAGTGGTATAGGAGAGGGAACAGAGTTCATGTCAAAGTCCTGCCTCCCTTTTCTATAATGGACAGGGACTACTGGGCAGTAATGTGCTCAAAGGTTATCAGCAGTAATTGATTATCCCTGTATTTGTATATTTTAGAACATTAAAACATACCCCTACTCTGGTGTCCAGTGTACCCTCAATATTCATGATTAAAATATCAGAGGAGTGTGAACCAGACACCTCTGATCACCCTGAGGTACAGGTGATTCTCGAGTCGGTCCTGAGTGTATTCACAACCCATAAAGATATCTGTGGAAACATGAGCAGACCGGAAGAAATTAACTGACCATTGCATGATCCATGAAGCAGTATTCATACCGAGCTGAGATTATATCATATATTCCAGACATCATCAATCATTGTTATACCAGGGTGTAGTTCACAAAGACACATTCACTATTCACTGCTTGATTTGGCCGGTGAGAAAACCGGATGGCAGCTGGTGACTGACTATTGACCACCACAAACTCAACTCAGTCACCCCAGTGTGAACCTGGTTGTCTGAGAGACACCCACCCTACTCTCCCGGATTCCCAGCAGGAGGGGTGTCTTCAGCACCCTGGATATCTCTAATAGTTATTGGAGTATCCCAGTAAAACTAGGGAAACAAATTAAATTCACATTTAGTTCTGAGGACCAGAGATACACCTGGACATGTCTGTCACAAGGGGATCCATAATAACCCCACTATTTTACACAAACGTATAGCCGGGGCCCTTATGAGTTTTTCAGTCTTCCTGCTCTCTGCAATATGTCGATGATCTCCTCCTCATCACCACAGACCGTGTCCACACATTTAACTCTTTTACAGGAACTACTGCACTTACTTTGGGAGCTGGACTAAAAGACCATCCACGTAAGGCCCAGCTGGTGTAACATCGTGTCACCATTCCAGGTGTCCAGATTGTATCATCCAGCATCAGCCCAGACCAACATCAGGTCGAGACCATCCAGTGTCTACTCCTGTCCACCTCAAAGACTGCCCTGTGTCCTATCCTCAGACTGGTGGGGTATCAGTGGACCCTCATCGACTGCCAACCCCTGTCCACCTCAAAGACTGCCCTGTGTCCTATCCTCAGGCAAGTGGGGTATCAGTGGACCCTTACCCAGTGTCTACCCTTTTCCACCTAAAAGAATGCCCTGTTTCCTATCCTCAGGCAAGTGGGCTATCAGTGGACCCTTACCCAGTGTCTACCCTTTTCCACCTCAAAGACTGCCCTGTGTCCTAACCTCAGACTGGTGGAGTATCAGTGGACCCTCATGCAGTGTCTACACTTTTCCACCTCAAAGACTGCCCTGTGTCCTATCCTCAGGCTGGTTGGGCATCAGTGGACTCTCATCCTGTGTCCACCCCTGTCCACCTCAAAGACTGCCCTGTGTCCGATCCTCAGGCAAGTGGGGTATCAGTGGACCTTACCCAGTGTCTATCCTTTTCCACCTTAAAGACTGCCCTGTGTCCGATCCTCAGGCAAGTGGGGTATCAGTGGACCGTTACCCAGTGTCTACCCGTTTCCACCTCAAAGACTGCCCTGTGGCCTAACCTCTGACTGGTGGAGTATCAGTGGACCCTCATCCTGTGTCCACCCCTGTCCACCTCAAAGACTGCCCTGTGTTCTATCCTCAGGCTGGTTGGGTATCAATGGACTATCATCCAGTGTCTACCCTTTTCCACCTCAAAGATTGCCCTGTGTCCTATCCTCAGACTGGTGGAGTATCAGTGGACCCTCATCCAGTGTCCACCCCAATCCACCTCAAAGACTGCCCTGTGTTCTATCCTCAGGCTGGTTGGGTATCAGTGGACTATCATCCAGTGTCTACCCTTTTCCACCTCAAAGATTGCCCTGCGTCCTCTCCTCAAGCTGGTTGGGTATCAGTGGACCCTCATCCAGTGTCTACCCTTTTCCACCTCAAAGATTGCCCTGTGTCCTATCCTCAGACTGGTGGGGTATCGGTGGACCCTCATCCAGGTTCCACCCCAATCCACCTCAAAGATTGCCCTGTGTCCTATCCTCAGACTGGTGGGGTATCAATGGACCCTCATCCAGTGTCCACCCCAATCCACCTCAAAGATTGCCCTGTGTCCTATCCTCAGACTGGTGGGGTATCGGTGGACCCTCATCCAGTGTCCACCCCAATCCACCTCAAAGATTGCCCTGTGTCCTATCCTCAGACTGGTGGGGTATCAATGGACCCTCATCCAGTGTCCACCCCAATCCACCTCAAAGATTGCCCTGTGTCCTATCCTCAGACTGGTGGGGTATCGGTGGACCCTCATCCAGTGTCCACCCCAATCCACCTCAAAGATTGCCCTGTGTCCTATCCTCAGACTGGTGGGGTATCAATGGACCCTCATCCAGTGTCCACCCCAATCCACCTCAAAGACTGCCCTGTGTCCTATCCTCAGACTGGTGGGGTATCGGTGGACCCTCATCCAGTGTCCACCCCAATCCACCTCAAAGATTGCCCTGTGTCCTATCCTCAGACTCGTGGGGTATCAATGGACCCTCATCCAGTGTCCACCCCAATCCACCTCAAAGATTGCCCTGTGTCCTATCCTCAGACTGGTGGGGTATCAATGGACACTCATCCAGTGTCCACCCCAATCCACCTCAAAGACTGCCCTGTGTTCTATCCTCAGGCTGGTTGGGTATCAGTGGACTATCATCCAGTGTCTACCCTTTTCCACCTCAAAGATTGCCCTGCGTCCTCTCCTCAAGCTGGTTGGGTATCAGTGGACCCTCATCCAGTGTCTACCCTTTTCCACCTCAAAGATTGCCCTGTGTCCTATCCTCAGACTGGTGGGGTATCGGTGGACCCTCATCCAGTGTCCACCCCAATCCACCTCAAAGATTGCCCTGTGTCCTATCCTCAGACTGGTGGGGTATCGGTGGACCCTCATCCAGTGTCCACCCCAATCCACCTCAAAGACTGCCCTGTGTCCTATCCTCAGACTGGTGGGGTATCGGTGGACCCTCATCCAGTGTCCACCCCAATCCACCTCAAAGATTGCCCTGTGTCCTATCCTCAGACTGGTGGGGTATCAATGGACCCTCATCCAGTGTCCACCCCAATCCACCTCAAAGATTGCCCTGTGTCCTATCCTCAGACTGGTGGGGTATCGGTGGACCCTCATCCAGTGTCCACCCCAATCCACCTCAAAGATTGCCCTGTGTCCTATCCTCAGACTGGTGGGGTATCAATGGACCCTCATCCAGTGTCCACCCCAATCCACCTCAAAGACTGCCCTGTGTCCTATCCTCAGACTGGTGGGGTATCGGTGGACCCTCATCCAGTGTCCACCCCAATCCACCTCAAAGATTGCCCTGTGTCCTATCCTCAGACTGGTGGGGTATCAATGGACCCTCATCCAGTGTCCACCCCAATCCACCTCAAAGACTGCCCTGTGTTCTATCCTCAGGCTGGTTGGGTATCAGTGGACTATCATCCAGTGTCTACCCTTTTCCACCTCAAAGATTGCCCTGCGTCCTCTCCTCAAGCTGGTTGGGTATCAGTGGACCCTCATCCAGTGTCTACCCTTTTCCACCTCAAAGATTGCCCTGTGTCCTATCCTCAGACTGGTGGGGTATCGGTGGACCCTCATCCAGTGTCCACCCCAATCCACCTCAAAGATTGCCCTGTGTCCTATCCTCAGACTGGTGGGGTATCGGTGGACCCTCATCCAGTGTCCACCCCAATCCACCTCAAAGACTGCCCTGTGTCCTATCCTCAGACTGGTGGGGTATCAATGGACCCTCATCCAGTGTCCACCCCAATCCACCTCAAAGATTGCCCTGTGTCCTATCCTCAGACTGGTGGGGTATCAATGGACCCTCATCCAGTGTCCACCCCAATCCACCTCAAAGACTGCCCTGTGTTCTATCCTCAGGCTGGTTGGGTATCAGTGGACTATCATCCAGTGTCTACCCTTTTCCACCTCAAAGATTGCCCTGCGTCCTCTCCTCAAGCTGGTTGGGTATCAGTGGACCCTCATCCAGTGTCTACCCTTTTCCACCTCAAAGATTGCCCTGTGTCCTATCCTCAGACTGGTGGGGTATCGGTGGACCCTCATCCAGTGTCCACCCCAATCCACCTCAAAGATTGCCCTGTGTCCTATCCTCAGACTGGTGGGGTATCGGTGGACCCTCATCCAGTGTCCACCCCAATCCACCTCAAAGACTGCCCTGTGTTCTATCCTCAGGCTGGTTGGGTATCAGTGGACTATCATCCAGTGTCTACCCTTTTCCACCTCAAAGATTGCCCTGCGTCCTCTCCTCAAGCTGGTTGGGTATCAATGGACCCTCATCCAGTGTCCACCCCAATCCACCTCAAAGACTGCCCTGTGTTCTATCCTCAGACTGGTTGGGTATCAGTGGACTATCATCCAGTGTCTACCCTTTTCCATCTCAAAGATTGCCCTGCGTCCTCTCCTCAAGCTGGTTGGGTGTCAGTGGACCCGCATCCAGTGTCTACCCTTTTCCACCTCAAAGACTGCCCTGTGTCCTATCCTCAGTCTGGTGGGGTATCAGTGGACCCTCATCCAGTGTCTACCCTTTTCCACCTCAAAGACTGCCCTGTTTCCTCTCCTCAGGCATGTGGGGTATCAGTGGACCCTCATCCAGTGTGTACCCCTTTTCACCTCAAAGACTGCCCTGTGTCCTATTCTCAGGCTGGTGGGGTATCAGTGGACCCTCATTCCTCGATTTTCAGAGACTGTGACTCCTCTTTATGAACTACCTAATGGTGATGATGACCAGTTTTAACCCGGTTGGACTGAAGAGAGCACGGAAGCAGTAACAAAATTGAAGAAAGCTATCGCCCAGGCAACGTGTCTTATCTCACCTAACCCTGACAAGACTTTCCACTTGGAGGTGGGGGACTCATAAAAAAAAGCCTGGCTGCTGTCCTATGTAGAGAAAACCAGGAGAAACTACTCCCCATTGTGAATGATCCAGAATTGTGAGTGGGTCTGAACTGATTTACTCTGTTTGTGAAAGACATTTGTTAACCACGTTCTGGGACATCAAACATTTCACTTACATTATGGGGTTTAATAGGGTGATACTGCCCAGTCCATTATAAACTTTCCCAGTATAGGAAATCAGTAGTAATAGTATTCTTCTGTCAGAGAGTCGTGGAGTCGTAGTTATTTCAGCACAGAATGAGGCCATTCGGCACATCGAGTCCAAATCAGCTCTTCCTAGATAAATCCAGTCAGTCTCATTCCCCAGCTCTGTCTCCATATTCCTGCAAGTTTATTTCCCTCAAGTGTCCATCCATTATCGTTTTGAAATCATTCACCATCTCTGCTTCCACCACCCTCGTAGGCAGTGATTTCCAGGCCATTCCCTCTCGCTGTGTAAAAATGTTGTTCCTCACATCCCCCTGTATCTCTTGCCCACAACCTTAACTCTAGTCCTTGTACCATTAACTAATGGGAACATCTTTTCCTGTCTACCTTATCCAAACATGTCATCATCTTGTATACCTCTATCAAATCTCCCCTCAATCTCCTTTACTACAAGGAAAACAATCCCAGCTTTTCCAGACTAACCTTGTAACCAAAATCCTCCAGCTCTGGACCCATTCTGGTAAATCTCCTTTACACCCTGTGAAGGACCCTTACATCCTTACTAAAGTGTGGTGAACAGAACTGGATGCAGTAGTACAGTTGTGGACTAACCAGAACTTTATAAAGGTTCAGCATAACTTTCCTTCTTCTGTATTCACTACCTCTATTTATGAAGCCCAAGATCCCATATGCTTTACTAACGACTCTCTCAATATGTCCTGCCACCTTCAGGGATCTATGTACATGAACCCCATGTCCCTCTGTCTCTGCACTTTCTTTAGAACTGCATCATTAATGGTATATTGCCTCTCCCAGTTACTTCATATAAAATGTATCACCTCACACTTGTCTGTATTAAATTCTATCTGCCTCTTGCCTTCCCATTCTGCTCGCAAATCTATATCCTGTTACATTGATCAGTATCAACCTCACTGTCAGCCCTGCCTCCAAGTTTGCTATCATCAGCAAATTTTGAAATATTGCTCTTTCTTCCAAAATCCAAATCACTAATACATATCAATAAAAAATCAGTGGTCCTAGCACTGACCCTTGGGGAACACCACTGTCTACCTTTCTGCAGCCTGAAAAACAATCATTTACCACAACTCTTAGACCTTTAAGATTCAGTCACTCATTAACTTGACTGTATTTACTACTCTGCACAAGCAGTGCTCCCTAAAACCGGACTCTGTGAAACTTACTGTATTTATGGTTCAGGGAGAGAGTCCAGAGCTTAGGCTGAAGGCACAGCCACCAATGGTAGAGTAGGGACATAGGAGCAGCCGTCGTCCACTCTGACCATCGAGACTGCCCCACAATTTAATATAATCATGACTGACCTTCCATTTCAATGTCTTTTCCCCGACACTATCCTCATATCACTTCGGTTATTTGTATTTAGAAATCTGTTAATCACCACTTTAGGCATACTCAATGACGAAGCTTCCACAGTCCTCTGGGGTAGGGAATTTCAAAGATTCACAATCCTCTGAGTAAAGACATTTCTCCTCATCTCCGTCCTTAGTGGCTTCTGCCTTATTTTGACATTGTGTCCCCTGGTTCTAGACTCCCCAACTCGGGGAAACATCCTACCTGCATCGACCCTGTCTATCGCTTTAAGTATTTTGTAAGTTTCAATGGGATCACCTCTCGTTCTTCGAAACTCAAGAGAATACAGGCCTAACCTGTTTAGCTGCTCTTGATAAGGCAACTCCTTCATCCCAGGAATCAGCCCAGTGAACGTTTTCTGAACTGCCTCCAATGCTAGTACATCCTTCTTTAAATACGGGGACCAACACTGTACACAGTACTCCAGGTCAGGCTTCACCAATACTCTGTACAGTTGGAACAATACTTCCCTATTTTTAAACTCTAACCCCTGAGTAATAAAGGCCAAAATTCCATTCGTCTTCCAAATTACTTGCTGCACCTGCATTCTAACCGTTTGTGTTTCAGGCACAAGAACACCCAGCTCCCTCTGTACTGCAGTGTTTTGTGGTTTTCCTCCATCTAAATAATAATCTGCCTTTTCATTCTTCCGACCAAAGTGGATTACCTTACTTTCCCACATTGAACATCATCTTAACCTCCTTTGTTATCCACGGTTGACTGCCTTGACTTTTGGGTTTTTTGCGCCTTCCAAGAATGTATAGTTGCTGTAGACTACGTAATATTCCTTTAAAGACTATCCATTGCCTATGTAATTTCATACCTTTCAATGTATTTTTCCAATCCACCTCAGTCACGCTTGAGATTGAACTACTTCACTGTTAAGCAATTTGAAATGTTGTAATATTATGGTCACTCAAAAAACAAAGAACAAAGAAAATTACAGCACAGGAACAGGCCCTTCGGCCCTCCAAGCCTACGCCGATCCAAATCCTCTATCTAAACATGTCGCCTATTTTCTAAGGGTCTGTATCTCTTTTCTTCCTGCCCACTCATGTATCTGTCCAGATACATCTTAAAAGACCCTATCGTGCCCGAGTCTACCACCTCCGCTGGTAACGCGTTCCAGGCACCCACCACCCTCTGCGTAAAGAACTTTCCACGCATATCCCCCCTAAACTTTTCCCCTTTCACTTTGAACTCGTGTCCCCTTGTAATTGAATCCCCCACTCTGGGAAAAAGCCTCTTGCTATCCACCCTGTCTATACCTCTCATGATCTTGTACACCTCAATCAGGTCCCCCCTCAACCTCCGTCTTTCTAATGAAAATAATCCTAATCTACTCAACCTCTCTTCATAGCTAGCGCCCTCCATACCAGGCAACATCCTGGTGAACCTCCTCTGCACCCTCTCCAAAGCATCCTCATCCTTCTGGTAATGTGGCGACCAGAACTGCACGCAGTATTCAAAATGTGGCCGAACCAAAGTCTTATACAACTGTAACATGACCTGCCAACCCTTGTACTCAATACCCCGTCCGATGAAGGCAAGCATGCCGTATGCCTTCTTGACCACTCTATTGACCTGCGTTGCCACCTTCAGGGAACAACGGACCTGAACACCCAAATCTCTCTGTACATCAATTTTCCCCAGGACTTTTCCATTTACTGTATAGTTCACTCTTGAATTGGATCTTCCAAAATGCATCACCTCGCATTTGCCCTGATTGAACTCCATCTGCCATTTCTCTGCCCAACTCTCCAGTCTATCTATATTCTACTGTATTCTCTGACAGTACCCTTCACTATCTGCTACTCCACCAATCTTAGTGTCGTCTGCAAACTTGCTAATCAGACCACCTATACTTTCCTCCAAATCATTTATGTATATCACAAACAACAGTGGTCCCAGCACAGATCCCTGTGGAACACCACTGGTCACATGTCTCCATTTTGAGAAACTCCCTTCCACTGCTACTCTCTGTCTCCTGTTGCCCAGCCAGTTCTTTATCCATCTAGCTAGTACACCTTGGACCCCATGCGCCTTCACTTTCTCCATCAGCCGACCATGGGGAACCTTATCAAACGCCTTACTGAAGTCCATGTATATGACATCTACAGCCCTTCCCTCATCAATCAACTTTGTCACTTCCTCAAAGAATTCTATTAAGTTGGTAAGACATGACCTTCCCTGCACAAAACCATGTTGCCTATCACTGATAAGCCCATTTTCTTCCAAATGGGAATAGATCCTATCCCTCAGTATCTTCTCCAGCAGCTTCCCTACCACTGACGTCAGGCTCACCAGTCTATAATTACCTGGATTATCCCTGCTACCCTTCTTAAACAAGGGGACAACATTAGCAATTCTCCAGTCCTCCGGGACCTCACCCGTGTTTAAGGATGCTGCAAAGATATCTGTTAAGACCCCAGGGGCGGCACAGTGGCGCAGTGGTTAGCACCGCAGCCTCACAGCTCCAGGGACCCGGGTTCAATTCTGGGTGCTGCCTGTGTGGAGTTTGCAAGTTCTCCCTGTGACTGCGTGGGTTTCCTCCGGGTGCTCCGGTTTCCTCCCACATGCCAAAGACTTGCAGGTTGATAGGTTAATTGGCCATTATAAATTGCCCCTAGTATAGGTAAGTGGTAGGGAAATATAGGGACAGGTGGGGATGTGGTAGGAATATGGGATTAGTGTAGGATTAGTAGAAATGGGTGGTTGATGGTCGGCACAGACTCGGTGGGCCGAAGGGCCTGTTTCAGTGCTGTATCTCTAAACTAAACTAAAACTAAACTATTTCCTCTCTCGCTTCCCTCAGTAACCTGTGATAGATCCCATCCGGACCTGGGGACTTGTCCACCTTAAAGCCTTTTAGAATACCCAACACTTCCTCCCCCCTTATGCCGACTTGACCGAGAGTAATCAAACATCTGTCCCTAACCTCAACATCCGTCATGTCCCTCTCCTCGGTGAATACCGATGAAAAGTACTCGTTTAGAATCTCACCCATATTCTCTGTCCCCACGCATAACTTTCCTCCTTTGTCCTTGAGTGGGCCAATCCTTTCTCTAGTTACCCTCTTGCTCCTTATATATGAATAAAAGGCTTTGGGATTTTCCTTAACCCTGTTTGCTAAAGATATTTCATGACCCCTTTTAGCCCTCTTAATTCCTCGTTTCAGATTGGTCCTACATTCCCGATATTCTTTCAAAGCTTCGTCTTTCTTCAGCCGCCTAGACCTTATGTATGCTTCTTTTTTCCTCGAGCTAGTTTCACAATCTCACCTGTCATCCATGGTTCCCTAATCTGGCCATTTCTATCCCTCATTTTCACAGGAACATATCCTTAACACTCATCCCTAAAAGCTCTTTTCCAATAAGACTATTAATTATCGCTGTCTCATTACATAATTCTAGCTCTAAAATAGACTTTTCTGTGGTCGCTTCCTCAAAATACTGCTCCAAAAAACCATGCCAAACCCACTCCAGAAACTCGTCCTCCACAGTATTAGTTCTTATTAGGTTTACCCAGTCTGTATAAAGATTGACGTCACCCGTGATTACTTTATTAGCCATGCTACTTGATTCTCTAATCTCCTGATTAATGCCATGTCCCACACTACCACTACTGTTGGATAACCTATAAACAACTCTTACCAATGTTTGCAGCCCCTTGCTGTTTCTAAGCTGCACCCAAACAGATTCTACATTTTGTTCTTCAGACCTGAGATCCTCCCTTACTAATGTACTGATCCCATCCCTTATTATCAGTGCAACAGCAATTCCTATTGCATGCCCTTCGTAAATGTTGAACATGCTTGAATATTCAGTTCCAGCCTTGGTCACCCTGTCGTCACATTTCCCTTATGACAATCAGACCATACCCGATTACCTCTATTTGGGCCTTTAAATCATATGCCCTGTTCCGAATACTGCGTGCATTCAGGTACAGTGCCCTTAACTGTGCCTTCTTCACATTCTTCATTCTGGTTGATGCTCACCTTTGTTTCACCTGCCTTTTAAAGTCACTCTCTACTTTTTTGCCACCTGTTACCAGCTTTACTTCCTTCCAATTTCATAGAAAATTGGATGGGCGCATCAAGGAAGTGAACTTGCAAGGCTATGGGGATTGAGCGGGCTAGTGGGACTGACTGAATTGCTCCAGAGACTGTCGGCATTGTGTCTATGGATCGAATGGACACCTTCTGTGTGGTAAATGATTCTATGACTATCACTGTCTATGAATGTATGTTGGATAGGGCACCCGCTCCACTCTGGAAAGATCCAGATGCATAGAAGTTCAATGAAACTGTGACCTTAACAGCCACTGACAGCTCCGTCTTCACCTTGGTGTGAGGCTCCAGGTTGTGTTGCAGGCGGAGATACAGCTCTGTGACCACCTCTTTAATGAATCAGAGTCACCTCACACCCTGCTCCTGGGTTAGGTTTAGGTAAGAAATGTGCTGTTGGAAAACGCAGGGTGGGTAGGTCAGAGCCCCCTCCTCCTCCCTCTTTGCAGAGCTTCCCCTCTCTGCAGTCCCTGCTCCATTTGTTGGTCATGTTACAGACCCAGAGACACTGTAACTACAGTCCCCATTCCTCGCCTGAGTTGGGTCACCAAATCCTCTGTCCTCTCTTAATGTCTGCAGCAGCTCACAACACAACCTCCAGAAAACCATCCACAACACATCCACTAACTTTACAATGGCAGAAGTAAGTCAAAAGCCCCTCACCTGTAAGTTGGATGCTTGGTACCTTTAAATAACACTAGAGAGGGATTCCTCGTGCTGCTAAATGTATATTCAGCTGAGAGTGACTAACACAGGCAGTCAGTGGAGATGCACAGACAAAGTTTCAAAGACGTACATCAAAGCTGCTGAAATAGCAGTTTGACATGACATTCCACAACTCCTCATGCTACTAGTGCACACATTGTTGACCCGGGATAGAGCACTGCACAGCATGGGACATGGTGCAGGCCATGCTGCAGGCCACGCCGGAAGTGGTTGGAAGCTCAGCTCACACCCTTTTATGGATCCAGGCTTCCAGTGTGGGCAACAGTGGTGCTGTAAGAGCTGGAAATCACCACCAGGGAGAGATAGAGCGGGAAGGAAATTCACTTTCAATGGGGACATGAAAATAGAATTGATGGCAAAAGATTTTCTGGAATATGGGCATGGACAGGGAATAGGACTACTTAGAGGGGTGAGGTCATGGAGAGATTCAAACATAAGAACGGGATTCTTAAAATTAAGGTGCTGCCAGACCGGGAGCCAAAGTAGATCAGTGAGCACAGGGGTGATGGATGATCGGGATTTGGTGTGAGTTAAGATACAGGCAGCAGAGTTCTGGATTGACTGTGGTTTATAGAGGTTTATAACTGGCAGGGTGACCAGGATAGAATTGGAATAGTCAAGTGTGAATTTAACAAAAGCACAGATGAGTTCCGAAGAAGGGTCACTGTCCCGAAACGTTAACTCTGCTTCTCTTTCCACAGATGCTGCCAGACCTGCTGAGTGAATCCAGCATTTCTTGTTTTTGTCACAGATGAGTGTTTGTTCAGCAAATAGACTGAGGCAGAGGTGGGACCAGGTCACATTACAGAGGTTGTAGTCGTCAGGGCTGGTGATGGAACGAACATGGAGATGAACTCAGCTCAGGTATAAATAGAACACAGCGGTTGTAAACTGTCTGGTTCAGCCTCAGACATTATGCAGGGAGGGGAATGTGTTTCACAAACAGGGGATGGAGTTTGTGACCAATGACACTGGCTTCCGTCTTCCCAAAATATACATTACAGAACAGTATTTCAGTGGAACAGATTTTACAGATCTCCTCGCGGTAAATAGAGCCTTATCAGGGGCACAGACAGCAACCAAGATGAGCGATGAAATTACAAGAACGGTAATTAGCAATGGCTTGAGGTAGAGATTCACCAGGAATAACAGCAGCAGCAAGGAGGGCAGAATAAATGGCAAGATCAGTAATGTAGGTAAATGTGGCTTATAGAATTAATAGCTTTATAGAGTGACTTACCTGGGACACCAACAATTGCCAGGATGGGATAGTAAATATATTGAATTATCACAAGTGCAACTAGTATCCGATACTCTAATCGTAGCCGATTATAATATGTAAAAAGAAAGTAAAGATCCGAGGAGAAACTCCTGTCCATTGTTATAACATTCCAACCTGGTGTTCTCAGATTCTGATCCATTGTTGTAACATTCCAATTTATTGTTCTCAGATTTTGATCTATCTTCTCCCACTCTCTGGAGCCACTGATCCCTGTTAGTGCCGGGGTGGATGCTCCTGCTGACACTATGTGATAACACATTGAAAGGAGTCCCTTATTAATAGAAGAGAAACAACCTCAAGTGACACAACTAGGGTCCATGGAGACTGACATTAATTACAGACACTGAACAAACAGGTTCAGTTAACTCCTTTCAATCCAACACTTTTTTGCCACAATAAACTGCAACATTTACCCAGTCTGAACGGGATGTAGGAGGGTTGCTAAGGGAGGAAAATGTAGAAATAGCAGATGCACTGGCCAGAATCTTCCAATCCTCCTTGGAGATGGGAGTCGTGGCAGTGGACTGGAGGGTTGTAAATGTTGCGCCTGGATTTAAAAAAGTAGCGATGGAGTAAACTTTGTATTTACTGACCAGTCTTTTTAATATCACTGAGTGGGAAATTTCCAGAGTTCACATCCCAGGACAAAAGTATTCGCTGCTTGAGAATAAAAACAATCGACAGCAAATGGACTGCAGCAAGACAAGTCATGTATGTCTGGTAAACGTCAACAACAACTTATATTTATACAGTGCCTTCAATGTAATAAAACATGACAAGGTGCTTCACAGGAGCATTATAAAGCAAAGAATGACATGTGACACAGCTTGAGATATGAGGCCAGATGCCCAACAGCTTGGTCAAAGGGGAAGGTTTTATGTAGTGTCTTAATCAAGGAACGTGTGGCGGTGAGGCAATGACAGAGGTGTCGTGGTAATGTCACTGAACTAGTAATCCAGAGGTCCAGACTGCCATGATGGCGAGCATGTGTTTACATTTCCTTCAGTAATTTCATCACCCCTTGTGGATGTTTCAGATGCCTCAGGATTGTTATCAGCACAAACAATAGCAGATTTCCTTCCTGGTCACATACATATTTTAAACCACAGGACAATTAAACAATCCAAATCCCTTACATTTCTGACGTCTTACAAACTGCTGCTTGGAGAATTTCTAGTTTATTTGTATTTCAAAACAAAACATACTCTGACATCATTAATCTTTAATAAAACTCTAGAATTAAAATATCTATTCTAATAGTGTCTAATGTCAATTGTTGTAAAAACACATCTGGTTAACTAATGTCCTTTAGGGAAGGAAATCTGCCATCCTAACCTGGTCTGGCCTACATGTGACTCCAGACTCACAGCAATGTGTTTGATTCTGAAATGGCCTAGCAAGCTGCTCAGTAGTGCGAAACGGCTACAAAATCTAAGAAAAGCAATGAAACCGGACAGGCCACCCGGCATCGACCTAGGCACCAGAAACAACAAAGACAAACCCAGCCCTGTCGACCCTGCAAAGTCCTCCTTACAAACATCTGGGGGCTTGAGCCAAAGTTGGGAGCACTGTCCCACAGACAAGTCAAGCAGCAGAAAACATAGTCATACTCACCGAATCATAGCTTACAGACAGTGTCCCTGACAGTGCCATCACCATCCCGGGTATGTCATCTCCCAGCAGCAGGATAGACCCTTGTCTGCAGACCCCATGAAGCTTCATGGCATCAGGTCAAACATGGGCAAGGAAACCTCCTGCTGATTATCACCCATGGCCCTTCCCCAGCTTATGAGTCAGTACTCCTCCATGTTGAACACCAATTGGAAGAAGCACTGTGGGTAACAGGGACACAGAATGATCTCTGGGTGGGGGACTTCAATGTCAATCAGGAAGAATGGCTTGGTAGCACCATTAAAGACCGAGCTGGCAGAGTCCTAAAGGACATAGCTGCTAGACTGTGTCTGCGGCAGGTGGTGAGGGAACTAACAGCAGGGAAAAACCTATTTGACCTCGTCCTCACAAACGTAACGGTCACAGATGCATCTGTCCATGACAGTATTGGTAGGAGTGACCATCGCACAGTCGTTGTCGAGACAAAGTCCCGTCTTCACATTGAAGATACACTCCTTCGTGTTGTTTGGCACTATCACTGTGCCAAATGGGATAGATTTCAAACAGATCCTTGAACTCAAAGCTGGGCATCCCTGAGGCGTTGTGGGTCATCAGCAACAGCAAAACTGTACTTAAACACTATCTGTAGCCTCATGACCCGACATATTCCCCACTCTACCATTACCATCAAGCCTGCAGATCAGCCCTGGTTCAATGAAGAGTGTAGGAGGGCATGTCAGGATCAGCACAATGCATACCTCAAAATGAGGTGTCAACCTGGTGAAGCTACAACCAAGGACTATCTGCATGCCAAAATACGTAAGCAGCATGCGATAGACAGAGCAAAGTGATCCTAAACCAACGGATCAGATCTAAGATCTGCAGTCCTGTCACATCCAGCCGGGAATGGTGGTGGACAATTAGGCAACCAATTGGAGGAGGTGGCTCCACAAATATCCCTATCCTCAGTGATGGGAGAGCCCAGCACATCAGTGTTAAAAATAAGGCTGAAGCATTTGCAACAATCATCAGCCAGAAGTCCCGAGTTGATGATCCATCTCAGCCTCCTCCTGCGGTCCCCAGCATCACAGATGCCAGTCTTCAGCCAATCCGATTCACTCCACGTGATATCAAGAAATGAGTGAAGGCACTGGATACTGCAAAGGCTATGGGCCCTGACAACATACTGAAGACATGTGCTCCAGAACTTGCCGCGCCGCTCGCCAAGCTGTTCCAATACAGCTACAAAACTGGCATCTCCCCGGCAATCTGGAAAATTGCCCAAGTGTGTCACAGAGTCATAGAGTTACACAGCACGGAAGCAGGCCCATCCGCCCATCGTGTCTGTGCTGGCCATCCAGCACCCAACTATTCGAATCCAATTTTTCTGGCCCGTAGCCTTGTGTACTATGGCGTTTCAAGTGCTCATCTAAATAGGTTTTAAATGTTGTGAGGCTTCCTGCCTCCACCACGTCTTCAGGCAGTGCGTTCCAGATTCCAACCACCCTCTGGATGAAAAGAAAATTCTTCAAAACCCCCCTAAACATCCTGGCTCTCAACTGAAATCTATGTCCCTTGGTTCATTACCCCTCCGCTAAGGGAAAAATGTTTCTTCCTATCGAACCTATCCTCACCGATGTCCATCATAATATTGTACACCTCAATCATGTCCTCTCTCAGTCTTCTGTGTTCCAAGGAAAACAACCGTAGCCTTTTCAGTCTTTTTTCATGGCTGAAATTCTCCAACCCAGGCAACATTCGGGTGAATCTCCTCTGCACCCTCTCCAGTGCAATCACATCCTTCCTATAGTGTGGTGACCAGAACTGTACACAGTACTCCAGCTGTGGCCAAATTAGCGTTTTATATATTATGATGATAACCTCCCTGCTCTTATATTCTATGCATTTGCTAATAAAGTCAAGTATCCCATATGCCTTCCTAACCACCTTATCTACCTGTGCTGCTGCCGTCAGTGACCTATGGACCTTCATCGTGTCGCCAGAGTACTAGCCTGGTCCTCTGGATTACTATGCCAGAGACATTACCACGAAGCCAGCACTTCCCCTGGTGTTAACTGTGCCATCAAGCAGCACTTGCTTAGCAATAACTTGCTCACTGGCGCTCCGTTTGGCTTTTGCCAAGGCCACTCAGCTCTTGTTCTCAATACAGCCTTGGTACAAATACGGACAAAAGAGCTGAACTCAAGATGAGAGGTGACAATGACTGCCCTTGACATCAAGGCAGATTTGACCGAGTATGGTATCAAAGAGCCCGAGCAAAACTGGATTCAATAGGAATCAGTGGGAAAACTCTCCGCTGGTTGGAGTCATACCTGACGCAAAGGAAGATGGCTGTGGTTGTTGGAGGTCAATCAGCTCAGCTCTAGGACATCACTGGAGGAGTTCCTCAGGGTTGTGTCCGAGACCCAACCATCTTCAGCTGCTTCATCAATGATCTTCCTTCAATCAAAAGGTCAGAAGTGGGGATGTTCACTGATGATTGCACAATGTTCAGCACCATTCGTGACCTCTCAGATACTGAAGCAAACCTTGTCGAGATGCAGTAATATTTGGACAATATCCAGCTTGGGCTGATAAGTGGCAAGTAACTTTTGTGCCACTCAAGTGCCAGGCAATGGCCATCTCAAACAAGAAAGAATCTAGTCATCTCCCCCTGATGTTCAATGACATTGTCATCACTGAATCCCCACAATCAACATCCTGGAGGGTTACCATTGATTAGAAACTGAACTAGAAACTGAACTGGGGTAACCATATAAATACCGTGGCTACAAGAGCAGGTCAGAGGCTAGTAATCCTGTGGCAAATAACTCACCTCCTGACTCTGCAAAGCCTGTTCACCATCTACAAGGCACAAGTCAGGAGTGTGATGGAATACTCTCCACTTGCCTGGATGGTGCAGCTCCAACAACAGTCAAGAAGCGCAGGACCATCCAGGAAAAAGCAGCAAACATGATTGGCACACCATCTACAACATTCATATGTCCACCACTGACGCACAGTGGCAGCAGTGTGTACCATCTACAAGATGCACTGCAGCAACTCACCAAAGCTCCTGAGACTACACCATCCAAACCCGCGACCTCTACCACCGAGAAGAACAAGAGCAGGGATGCATGGGAACACCACCACCTGCAAGTTCCTATCCAAGTCACACACCATCCTGACATGGAACTACATCGCCATTCCTTCACTGTTGTTTCGTCAGAATCCTGGCACTCCCTTCCTAACGGAATTGTGGGTGTACCTACCTCACATGGACTGCAGTGGTTCAAGAAGTGGGCTCAGCACCACCTTCTCAAGGGCAATTAGGGATGGTCAATAAATGCTGGCCTAGACAGCGACGCCCACATCCCAAGAATGAGCGAATAAAACAAATGCCCTGTGTTTAGATAAAACCCAACAGCTTCAGACACAATCAGTCAACAGTGGGCAGTAGTGGCCGCTGTCTGCAAACACAAAGCTGGATATCTCCGTCCTTGTTGGGACAAAACTGTAGGATTGTGTTTATTTTATGATAGGACTGTTAGAACTTAGTTGTCATATCCTTCAGTATCACGGTTAAAATAGTATTCTATATGTAACATAACCACAACAAATGATGTTAGCTAAACTTCTGGACAAGTCCTGACCTGTTGAGACCTGTTATTTAAAAGTCGTTAGACTGCAGATTATCCAAGAGGGACTGTTAGCTTTTTAACTGGTATAAAACAATCCCCGTGTGGCCAGGAAGCTGTGAAATGAGATAAGTACATATCAATGCCATTAAGTGGCCACTGTGGTTGAATAGCCATGGCAGGATGGCACCGGGTCAGATATGACCTTTTGTGAAGGGATTCATAGAGTCAAGGCAGCTGGAATCTGGAGGCCCCTCCCCCGCTCCCCCCCTCCCCACTGAATGACAATGGCAGGGTAGTTAGTTAATGACTGACCAATCAAATGAACAGAAACAGGCTTTTACCTAATATGGAACAGAATCAAGCTGGGAAAGGTGTATCAATTAATAACTTGTAAGACCCCAAAAGTGCACATCATCATCAAGAAGGTGACAGAAGACCGACTTCAATGAAGAGACAAGGTTCCACAGTTAACCGGTGGTTAAGGACCAATGTTCCATTGTAAAGCCAACTGCTGACCACTGCCCTTTTCTCAGTATCACCATGTTCTGCTTATTGTGGAGAACTTCATTAAGTCTGTGAAACTTGTGGAAGCAGCCGTGTACCCACGTGTTTTAAAGCTAGTCTGAGTTGTTGAGCTAGTTGTTGAGTCAGAAACTTTAGGGACTTTCAAAAGGCTTTTGGATAGGTATATGGATAAAGGAGAATGATGGGGTATAGATTAAATTGTCCTTGACAGAGGACAAAGGATCGGCACAACATTGTGGGCCGAAGGGCCTGTTCTGTGCTGTATGTTCTATGTTCTATGTTCTATGAGCTGCAAGTTCCTTTTAGATCTGATCTCCCAACGCAGACTGTCATTGCAATTGACCTATGTCTGACAATTCAATTAAGCCAAACCCCAGATCTTACAAGTGGTGCTGAAACCCGGGACTTTGATTGCTATGCAAACCGAGAGTGTTAGAGCAAGTTTCACAAACATAGGAACATTCGTTTGACAAGTGAAAATTCATGCAGGGATAAACTCTTTTGAGGGACGGCAGATTATACTGACCCAGTGATGTCTCTTTAAATACACATTATGTCACAAAAAGACAATGGGAAGAAGGGTCGCTGGGAAACATATGAGGAAGAGTTAAGCACTAAGTGTAATATGGACAGTATACAGTCCCTGTTAGGAGACTGTGTATGGAAGCATGAACACGTTCCTTTTAAAATATAGTGAAGTTTATCCACGCACAGGTCTTGGCTGAACATCGGAAAGGTGAGAAGGCTTTAAATCTGCCTCCATGTGCAGCATCACTCCGTGCACAGTGCGATGAGGAAGTGATACAGTCACAGGTGAGAGAAATAGTCGCTCAAAGTGAACAGAAACAGCAGCAGCAGCAGACACAGCTACAGGATTTACACAATAAGCTAGTGTACATTACTGTCACTATACAACAACAGACACTTAATGCAGTACAGGCTTGTGCAGTTCAGCAGCAGTGAGAGTTAGCAGAGAAACATATTGTTACTGTTACACAGGATAATGTCCAGTGACCCAGAAGTTAGAGGATTCCAGAGGTGCCCTTAGGGAGTTACAGGATTGATCCCACCAGAAGACAGGCCATGCACAGTACAGGTCTACCATTCAGTGACTGTAAACCCAGAGGGGAAAGCAGCACCCAGGCAGCTGTAGCAGCCATCACAAAAAGCAGAGTATCACACAGGTGATACTGAAACGGAGCAGGAGGCCTCGGAGGAGAACAATGATGGAGAGGGATTACCCTTACCAGACTATCCCGTTAAGATTACGCCATTACCTGTCTGTCCCATTAAGTTGATGCCTTTGCCAGTCTGTACCGTTAAGGTGACTCCCCTGTCATTTTGTCCCGTTAAGGTAGCGTCCTTGCCAGTCTGTCTCGTTAAGGTGTTGTCCTTGCCAGTCTGTCCCGTTAAAGTGGTGACAACACAGAATAGAACAGGTTGTTGCTGTCAATCTCACCAAGTCACTAGTGCAGTTGGGATATCAAAGGAAATGAAATGTTTCGGAGCCACAGTGAGGCTGAAACACTGTGTGAGGAAAACAAAAGGAAAAGATGGTGTGTGAGTTAGTTTCTGTTTGTGTATTTGAAGTTTTCAGTGTGATTTCTTTGTCTGTCTCATGCCAGTATCTATTACGGTCAGTTAACCCTCTCTCGTCTGGTCCTGCATGTTGTCTTAAAGTAGTTGGCTGTTTAGCATGTGTGTCCAGTTGGATTTTAAATTGGTGTGAGTGGGGAGGATAAAAGTTACTATAACATGGATGTTGGAGTGTTAAATAGCACTTGCTTTGTGCTGGGAAAGAAAGAGAGAGAGGGAGAGAGAGAGAGGTGCGGGGGGAAGAGAAATAGAAAGAGAGAGACCCATCCATGCGCGTGGTTGACTCAGACTGAAGTTTACTACAGGTTTAAACATTTTGTTTGGAGTTAGAATGCTTATTTGTGAGAATTCACCTCTGTTTTCAGTTTTAATTCCAGTTGTTTGAAAGACATCTGAAGAACAAACAGATCAAAACCACTGAAGTAATTTATTTCCTTTGTTTTCTTTCTTTTAACTTAAGTTTGAAATTGTTAAGGTAAGTATTGTGAATGGAGAATACAAAGTAAAGTATGGGAAGCTTCCAGCGGCACTTCCCGCTGAAGATTGATACAAATGCTTCAGCCTTATCTTTTACACTGATGTGCTGGGTTCCCCCATCATTGAGGATGGGGATATTTGTGGAGCCATCTCCTCCAGTTAGTTGTTCAACTGTCCACCATCATTCATGGCTGGATGTGGCAGGACTGCAGACCTTAGATATAATCCGTTGGTTATGGGATCGCTTATCTCTGTCTATCACATGCTGCTTACACAGTTTGGCATGCAGGTAGTCCTGTGTTGTCGCTTCACCAGGTTGTCACCTCATTCTGAGGTATGCCTGGTGCTGCTGTGGGCATACCCTCCTGCACTCTCCATTGAACAGTCTGTGAAAGCAGTAGTAATTGTAATTCATTACAGCACTGAAGCAGTCCATTCAACCCGTCAAGTCCATGCCAGCTCTCTGTAGAACAATCCAGTCACAACCATCCCCTGTTCTGTTCCCATATTCCTGCAATTTTATTTCCCTCACGTGTCCATCCAATATCGTTTTGAAATTGATCACTGTCTCTGCTTCCACCATCCCTGTGGGCAGTGATTACCAGGTCATTACCACACGGTACATAATAAAGTTCATCCTCACATTTCCACTGCATTTCTTACCCAAACCTTATCTCTAGTTCTTGTACCATCAGCTACATGGAACAGAATTTCTTTGTCTACCTTATCTATACCTGCTATAATCTTGTGTACCTCTAATATATCTCCCCTCAATCTCCTTTCCTCCATGCAAAATAACACCAGATTTTCCAGACTAACCTTGTAGGTAAAATCCCCCATCCCTGGAACCTTTCCAGTAAATATCCTCCACACCCACGCAAAGACTTTCACATCCTTCCGAACGTATAGTGACCAGAAATGGACGCAATAGTCTCACCAAAGCATTATAAAGTTTCAGCATAACATCCCTGCTTTTTTTCAGGGTGCTGATCACCAAGCCGAGCTGGTGCAGTGTGAATATGGGTCAACCAGGCCAGGATACTGATCGCCATGCCGAGCTGATACAGTGTGAATATGGGTCAACCAGCCCAGGACAGTGATCACCAAGCCGAGCTGGTGCAGTGTGAATCTGGGTCAACCATTCCACGATACTGATCACCATGCCGAGCTGGTACAGGGCGAATAGGGGTCGACCAGCCCAGGTCAGTCATCACCAAGCCGTGCTGGTGCAGTGTGAATCTGGGTCAACCAGCCCCGGGAACTTCTGCATGCCGAGCTGGTACAGTTTTAATATGCATCTTTCAGCCCAGGACACTGATCACCATGCCGGACTTATACAGTCCAAATTTGGGCCCTCACAGTCAGCCTGGACGTCCATTTGCCGTCTCCTTAAGGGGAAAGTTGGAAGTATTCCAACAGCCATGCTTTCACCACCCTTCTGTCTGCTCTGATTCATGAGACAAGTAATGGAATGTTTCATCATTATTACTATCAAATAGCATTTAATCTCCAATATTCTGCTCAGCGATGATCAGTTTGGGTTCCCCAAGAGCGACAAATCTCCTAATTTCATTACAGCCTTGGTTAAAACATGGACAAAAGAGCTGAACTCCAGAGGTGAAGTGGGAGTGACTGCCTTTGACATCAAGGCAGCATTTGACCGAGTATGGCATCAAGGAACCCCAGCAAAACTGAAGTCAACGGGAATCAGGGTGAAAGATTTCCGCTGGCTGGATTCATACCTCACGCAAAGGAAGATGGTTGTGGTTGTTAGAGGTCTATTATATCAGTCCCGGGACATCACTGCAGGAGTTCCTCAGGGTAGTGTCCTAGGCTCAACCATCTTCAGCTGCTTCATCAATCACTGTCCCTCCATCATAAGGTCAGAAATGGGAGTATTCATCAATGATTAGTACCATTTGTGCCTGCTCAGGTACTGAAGTAGTTCATACCTAAATGCAGCAAGACCTGGACAATATCCAGCCTTGGGCTGATAATTGACATGTAGCATGTGCGCCACACAAGTCAGGAGTTTAATGAAAAATTCTCCACTTACCTGGATGGGTACAGCTCCAACAACACTCAGGAAGTTTTACACCATCTAGAACAAAGCAGCCCGATTGATCAGCACCTCATCCACCACCTTAAACATTCACTAACATTCAACATAAAAGAGAACCCAGAAATCTTCTAAAAGGAAATGCAATCATTTTCTACAGGCATGTAGATATCAATCAGATAGGACGAGGTGGGTGGTGACTATCCGGGACAAAGCATGTATATATGCTTAGAGGCACAGGGCAAGGTTAAAATAGCTAATGATTACTTCATATCGCTGTTGTAACAGGAATCTTACAAAATATCAGTGGAAGCAAAAGAGTAGAGGCAATGGATAGAGTAAATATTCAGAGGGAGGAGGTACTGGAAAGGCTGGCTATGCTTAGAGTAGATAATCCACCTGGTCTGGATGGCTAAAGGAAGTAGGTATGTCGGTAGCAGAAGGGCTTTCCGAAATCTTACATTCTTCTATAGATCGGCGAGGTGACAGAAGATTGGCGAGTGGTAAATGTGACACCCTTATACTGGAATGGGTGTAAGGACCGTTCGAGCACCTACAGGCCATGTTGTTCAATATCAGTGGCCAGGGGTTAGAAACAATAATCAGGGAAATAGTCAACAGGCAGTTCAAGAGTTTGAGGGAGAAAATGATGCATTCACCTCACTCGCCATAGATGGCCTTTGTCACCTAACGGATACATAAATGGACAGCAGACTATGAGATGTTGAATATGTCACTTGCTCCCATCTGGAAAGATCCGGATATATAGAAGTTCAATGAAACTGTGACCTTAACAGCCACTGACAGCTCCGTCCTCACCCTCGTGTGAGGTTCCAGGTCGTGTTCCAGGAGGTGACACAGCTCTCTAACCACTTTTTTCTTGGATCAGAATCACCTCACACACTGCTCCTGGGTTAGGCGCAGGTAGGAAAATTGCTCTCGGAAAACCTGGGATGGGTAGGTCAGTGCCCAAACTTCCTCCCTCTTTACAGAGCTTCCCCTCTCTGCAGAATCTGTTCCATTTGTTGGTCATGTTACAGACCCAGGGACACTTTAACTACTGTCCCCATACCTCATCCACAGTTGGGTCACCAAATCCTCTGTCCTCCCTGAATATTTGAAGCAGCTCACAATACAACCTCCAGAAAACCATCCACAGCACCTCCACTAATTTTACAATAGCAGAAGTAAGTCAAAATCCCCTCACCTGTAAGTTGGATGCCTGTTCTTTTTCAATAAGACTGCGTTTTCTGACAATGCAACCACGAGGTGCTGCAGTACTTGCACATGTACAAATGTAGACTCTTCAACTGGAAAGTCAGAGTCTGAGACGTTCAGGTAGCTGCCAGGATTAAAGATGGCGCTGCTCAATTTGTCACAGAAATACTTCTGGTTAGATCGTTCCTCAAAATAAACTTACATTAAGTTGGAAGGAAGTCCAGTAAAATGCTACTGTGCAGTTATATGATACTAACAGTAATCTTCAAGATCCAGTTAATATCCCAGTAATCCTATTCAGTACAAAAGGAATTTTATGATTACATTTCCATTGGAAATCGAACAGAGTATAAAATGTGCTGCCAGTTTTTTAATGTGATTCGATTAAATGACTGAGCAGGACTGATTTCACCCAAATGCAGCCTCTCGCTCCCGCCCCAAGATCCGCTCTCCTCACATCAGCAATTCGCTTTCTCCCTCTCCCCACAGCCCGCTTTCTCCCCTCAGCCTCTATCTCCAGACCTCACCGCTCTCCCTGACTCCCCTGACAGATTGTTCCCCTCTCCTCAGCACCCACTGTCGGGTCACTCGCTCCCCACTTCACCACCACCCCAGCCAGTAACACCAGACCTCACAGCTCTCCCTCACTCCCCTGACAGATTGTTCCCCTCTCCTCAGCACCCACTGTCGGGTCACTCGCTACCCACTTCACCACCACCCCAGCCAGTAACACCAGACCTCACAGCTCTCCCTCACTCCCCTGACAGATTGTTCCCCTCTCCTCAGCACCCACTGTCCGGTCACTCGCTCCCCACTTCACCACCACCCCAGCCACTAACACCAGACCTCACAGCTCTCCCTCACTCCCCTGACAGATTGTTCCCCTCTCCTCAGCACCCACTGTCGGGTCACTCGCTCCCCACTTCACCACCACCCCAGCCACTAACACCAGACCCCCCAGCTCTCCCTCACTCCCCTGACAGATTGTTCCCCTCTCCTCAGCACCCACTGTCGGGTCACTCGCTCCCCACTTCACCACCACCCCAGCCACTAACACCAGACCCCCCAGCTCTCCCTCACTCCCCTGACAGATTGTTCCCCTCTCCTCAGCACCCACTGTCGGGTCAATCGCTCCCCACTTCACCTCCCCCCACCCCGCAACCCAGCCACTAGCTCCAGAACTCACAGCACCCCACGACCCCCCCTGACAGATAGTTGCCATCCTCTCGCCACCCCCTCTATGGTGATTCGCTCCCCACTACACCACCCCGCCCAGCCGCTAGCACCAAGGAGCACAGCTTCGTGACATAGCTAATTAGCAGCAAGTGGCCGAGAGGAGGGAAGCAGCGCGGCTTGGAGCGAGTGACTGGAGGGGATGGGGGGGAAGTGTGGAGCAAGTGACTGGAGAACAGGGTGGTAAGAAGCGGGGAACAATCGGCCAGAGGAGTGGAGGGGAGGGGAGCGGCGAGGTCCAAAGCGAGTGACTGGAGGGGGAGTGGGAGGAAGCGAGGAGCGAATAACTGGAGGGAGAATGGGGGTAGTGAAGCACCGTCGGCTAGTGGGTGTAGGGAGAGGAGCGGCGAGGTCCGGAGCGAGTGGTAGAGGTGAGGGGAGAGCTCCAGCCTCACAATCTCCCATTCAGCCGCAACCTCCAGCCGAGTGGGAGGAGGGGTGATACCCGATGAGGCTGTATTGCACGTGCCTGAAGATGGACCAGGCTTGGATAGTTGATGATGTTGGTGCAGCTCATCGTTATCAGAAATCACATTGTTTAAATAACACTAGAGATGAAACCTCGTGCTGCTGAATGTATTTTCAGCTGAGAGTGACTAACACAGGCGGTCAGTGGATATGCACAGACCAAGTTTCAAAGACGTGTGACAATGCTGCTGGAACACCCTGCTCAGCATGGAACCCCACTGGAAAGAGCCACAAGTGGCTGGCAGTGCATCCCACACCATTTTAAGGCTTTAGGATTCATAGCCTCAGCCCCAGTGGCTCTAACGACTCCGTAATTGCATCCACAGAGAGATACAGAAGGAGCAAACATCCACTTTTAAACGTGAATTGGATGAATTCTCGAAGGGAAACAAGATGCACGAATATGGGAAACGGACAGGAAAATTGGACTAACTGGAGAGGTATGGTCAGAGAGGGATCTGAACACAAGAATAAGGATATTGCAATTGTGGTGCTACTAAACCAAGAACCAATATAGGTCAGTGAGCACAGAGTTGGTGGATGATCAGAGTTTGGTGTGAGTTAGGATATGGGCAGCAGAGTTTGCGATGGGCTGGAGTTTATAACTAAGTGTCTTGTCATGGGTAGCATTAGGATAGTCGGGTATGGAATGAACGAAGAGATAGATGGTGGTTTAAGGGGCATATAGGCAGAGAGTCATAGAGTCATAGAGCCGTACAACATAGAAACAGGCCCTTCGGCCCACCATGTCCATGCTGACCATAATGCCTTTCTATACTAATCCCACCTGCCTGCATTAATTCCATATCCCTCTATGCCTTGTTCATTCAAGTACCTGTCCAGATGTCTATTAAATGTTGCTACTGTTCCTGCCTCCACCACCTCCTCAGGCAGCTCATTCCAGATACCCACTATTCTTTGTGTGAATAATTTACCCCTTTGATCCCCTTTAATCCTCCTCCTTCTCACCTTAAATATATGCCCTCTAGTTTTAGTCACCCCTACCATGAGAAACAGTCTCTGGCTATCTACCCTATCTATGCCTCTCATAATTTTATATACCTCTATCGTGTCCCCTCTCAGCCTCCTTCGTTCCAGGGAAAACAGACTAGGCCTATCTAATCTCTCTTTATAACTCAAGCCATCCAAGCAAGGCAACATCCTTGTGATCTTTTCTGCACCCTCTCTCGCGAAATCACATATTTCCTGTACAGCGGCGACCAGTACTGCACACAGTACTCCAATTGTGGCCTAACCAACGTTCTGTACAACTGTAACATGGGGTCCCAACTCTTGTACTCAGTACCTCGGCCAATGAAGGCAAGCATGCCATATGCCTTCTTAACCACTCTGTCTACCTGTGTTGCTAATTTCAGGGAACTATGTACTTTAACCCCAAAGTCTCTCTGCTCCACAACACAGCCCAGGGCCCTGCCATTCACTGTATATGTCCTGCCCTGGTTTAACTTCCCAAAATGCATCACTTCACACTTGTCTGTGTTAAATTCCATTTGCCAATTCTTTGCCCACTTTCCCAGTTGATCTATAGACCCTGTTGTAAACTTAGACAACCTTCTTCACTGTCCACTATACCACCAATTTTGGTGTCATCTGCAAACTTACTACTCATGCCCCCTACATTCACATCCAAGTCATTTATATATATGACAAACAACAGAAGACCCAGCACCGATCCTTGTGGCACACCACTGGACACCAGCCTCCAACCTGAAAAACAACCCTGCACTCCCACTCTCTGCCGCTTATCACCAAGCCATTTTTGTATCCTCAGATAGCGTAAGGCAGAGGAAAAGGATACAGTAGACAGGATTGGTGATGGACAGGATACAGTATTGGAACTCCGTTCTGGGTCAAGGAGATCAGCAAGGAAGTGAACTGTCTGTTTCAGCCTCATATATGTGCCAATTCTTTGGATAGAGAATAGAGTGTATGTTGGGGACTGATAACAATGGCTTCAATCTCCGCCAATACTTTAATAACAAGGTGAGTAATGCATTGTATGTAATAGCTGGATAGTGAGACTTAACAGGGACGCCAACAGCAACAGAGATGTGACAGTAAATAAAAAGAGCAGTAATACCATTCGCAATGGTTTATAGAGATAACAGCCGGAGAAAGAGATAGACCAAGAACAACAACAGTAGCAAGGAGGGCAGAGTGAATGATAAGATCAGTTATGCAGTTAAACATGGTTTATAGAATGAATAATAACAAGAAATTCTGGAGCCACTCAGTAGGTCTGGATTGCATCTGTGGAAAGAGAAGCAGAGTTAACGTTTCAGGTCAGTGGCCCTTCTTCTTGAGTTCTGAAGAAGGGTCAGTGACCTGAAACCTTAACTCTGCCTCTCTTTCCACAGATGCTGCCAGACCTGCTGAATGGTTCCTGCATTTCTTGTTTTTATTTCCGATTTCCAGCATCTGCAGTATTTTGCTTTTATAAGAGAATGAATACCTGGATTCAGAGACAATGCAGGGACACCAACGATAGCGAGGATGGGATCGTAAATGTATTGAATCATCTGAAGGGCACAATAGATCCGCCAATCTCACGTTATCCAATCATGATCTGCAGTCAGCTCGTCAAACCAAAAGGATAAACTCCTGTCCATTGTTAAAACTTTCCAATCTATTGCTCTCAGATTCTGATCTATCTTCTCTCTTTCCCTCTCTCTGGAGCTGCTGATCCCTGTTAGTGTCTGGGCTGATGCTCCCACTGACACCATGGGATAACACATTGAAATTAATCACTTATTAATAGAAGATGGAAACGCTCCAGTTATACTATTAGGGTCCATGGAGATTGACATTCATTGCAGTCTCTGAACAAACAGGTTCAGTTAACAGCTTTCAATCTAACACTGTTTGTACCACAATAAAGTGGAACATTTACCCAGTCTGGATGGGATGCATGAGGGTTGCTGAGGGAAGGAATGGTGGAAATAGCAGAGACCATGTCCAGAATCTCCAATCCTCCTTTGATATGGGAAAGATGATAGAGACTTGAGGGTTGTAAATGTTCCACCCTTTTTAAAAAAGGAGAGATGGAGAAAACCCTATATTTACAGACCAATCAATCTAACATTACAGGTGGTGAAATGTGCACAGTTCACAACCCAGGACAAAAGTACTGTTTGACAAAAACAAGGTCAATAAATGGCAAGCAGCATCGATATTGTCAGACAAGCCATGTCTGACAAACATCAACAACAACCTATATTTATGCAGTGCCTTTAATATAATAAAACATTGGATTGCAAGGTGCTTCACAGGAGCATTATGAAGCAAAGCATGACGCGAAAAGCAACAGGAGATATGAAGTAAGCTGACCAACAGCTTGGTTAAAGAGGAAGATTTTAAGTCGTGTCTTAAGGGAGGAAAGTGATGCAGGGAGGCAGAAACAGTGACACTGTCACTGAACTAGTAATACAGAGACCCAGGCTAATGCTCTGGCTTCAAATCCCAGCAAGGCAGCTGGTGGAAATTAAAATTCAATTAATTAATAATTTTAATCAATTAATAAAAATCTGGAAATGAAAGCTATTCTCAGTAATTGTGCTTGAATTTCTCATCAATTGTTGGAAAAAAACCCAACCTGAATCATTAATGTCCTTTAGGGAAGGAGATCTGCCAGCCGTACCTGATCCGGCCTACATATGACTCCAGATCCACAGCAATGTTGTTGACTCTTAAACTGCCCCGTGAAATGTCCTAGCAAGCCATTCATTTGTCAAGGACAATTAGGGATGGGAACAAATGCTGCTTTCCTCCCCCCACCCCCCCAGCGATGCCCACATTGAATGGAAGAATAAAAAAAGATGTGTAGGGAGGGCAGTCCAGAGCTTTGGGTCTAGGCAGCTGAAGACCTGACTGCCAGTGGTGCAATAATGAAATCAAGGATACACAATAGGCCAGAATTAAAGGAGTTCTGAGAGCTTGAAGCGTTGTGCGGCTGGTGGAGATTATTGAGACAAGGAGGGGTGAGGACATGAAAGGAGTTGGAAACACGGTTGAGAATTTTGAAATCAAGACATTGCTTGACTGGGAGCTGATGTCGGTCAGTGATTGGGGAATGGGGTTTGATGCAAGTCAACACAAGGGCAGCAGAGTTTGGATGACCTCACGTTTACAAAGAGTAGAATGTTTGAGACAAGCCAGGAATGAGTTGACATCTGGAATAGAAAGGTAGTCTCAGTCATGGTGCTATGAAACTATCATCGATTTTTGTGAAACACCATCTTGTTCACTACTGTCCCTACCTGGTCTGGTCTGCATGTGAGTCCAGACACACAGCAATATGGTTGACTTTTAACTGCCCCTTAAAATCGCGGAGCAAGTCACTAAGCTGTCAAAGGCAATTAAGCATGGACAACAAATGCTGACCTTCCCATGGACACCCATATTCAATCAAAGAATTTTAAAAAAGAACAGTCAAGTATAAATGTAGCGAAGGCATGAATGAGGTTTCATCAGCAGATGAGCTGAGACAGGGATGAAATCAGGCGCTGTCACTGAGGTAGAAATAGGTGGTTGGAGTGATGGTACAGAAATGTGGCTGGAAGCTCATTTCGTGCTTAAACGTGACACTAAGGTGTCAAACAGACTGTCTGAATCTCAGACTGTTACCAGGGAGAGAGATGGAATCAATAGCAAGGGAACAGAGTTGGAGTGGGGAGTGAAAACAATAACTACAGTCTTCCCAATATTTAATTGGAGGAAGTTTCTGCTCATCCAGTACTGAAGTCGGACAAGCAGTCTGATAATTTAACAGCAGTGGAGGATTGGAGAGAGGGAGGTGGTGGTGAGGTAAACTTGATGGAGTTCTTTGATAAAACAATGGAGAGGGTTGATGAGGGTGTTGTGATTGAAGTTATATATATAGACATTCAAAAGGCGTTTGTTCAAGTGTCATTCAGCAGACAGGTCAGGCAAATGAATGCTATGGAACTAAAGGGACAATGACAGTGTGAATATAACATTGGCTAAGGAACAGTAAACAGAGAGAAGTGGTGAAATGTTGTGTTCAGACTCGATGGGAGTATACAGTGGTGTTCCCCAGGGTTCCGTATTAGGACCACTGCTCTTTGTGCTCTTGGAAAACCCGGGGTGGGGAGGGCAGAGACCTCTCCTCCTCCCTCCTGACAGAGCTTCCCCTCTCTGCCGCCTCTGCTCCAATTGTTGGTGAGGTTATAGACCCAGAGACACTGTTACTACAGTCCCTATACCTCGTCCAGAGTTGGGTCACCAAATCCTCTGTCCTCCATGAATGTCTGCTGCAGCTCACAACACAACCTCCAGAAAACCAGCCACAGCACTTCCAGTAACCTTACAATATCAGAAGCAAGTCAAAAGCCCCTCACCAGTAAGTTGGATGCCTGGTCATTTTAAATAACACTAGAGGGGGTTCGTCATGCTGTGAATGTATGTTCAGCTGAGAGTGACTAACACAGGCGGTCAGTGACCATGCACAGACCAAGTTTCAAAGACGTCCATCAAAGCTGCCAGAATGGTTGATTGACACCATATTCGAACCCCACTTCACGCTACAGACACACACACATTACAGCCACACTAGCACCCCTGCCAGCCTGGGTGTCCTGTACAATATGCTGGATGTGACCAGCAGTGCAGCCCACACCATTTTATGGATCCAAACTTCCACACCACCAGTGGAGCTTGAGAGATGAAATGTGTGGTCAGGGAGAGAGACAGAGGGAAAGAAACTCACTTTAAAAAGGGAATTTGAAAAAGACTTTAAGATGAACAAGTTTCAGGAATATTGGAAATGAACAGGGGATTGGGATAATCAGAGGGATGAGGTCATGAAGGGATTTGATCACATGAGTGAGACTATTAAAATTGAGGTGTTACTGGAACAAGAGCCAATGTAGGTCAGTGAGCACAGGGATGTTGGGTGAACAGAATTTGGTGTAAATTAGAAGATGGCAGCAGAGTTTTGGATGACCACAAGGTTACAGAGAGTAGGATGTGGTAGACCAGTCCGGACTGTGTTAGAATAGTCAAGTCTCGAGATAACAAAGGCATGGGTGAGGGTTTCAGCAGCAGGTGAGCTGAGCTCTCTCTCTCAATCTCTCGCGGTTTCTCTCTCTCTCTGTCTCCCTCACTTGCTTTGTCCCAACCTCAGAAGCTTATTTATTTCAATCAGGTCGGCTTTTAATCTTCTAAACGCCAGCTGATATAAGCCTAGCCTGTCCAGACTTTCCTCATAAGACAGACCGCCTATTTCAAGTATCAGTCCACGTAAACCTTCTCTGAGCTGCCTCCAACGCATTTGCATCCTTCTGCTCTCACCAATGCCCTGTATAGCTGAAGCGTAACATCCCTACTTTTGCATTCAATTCCTCCTGCAATAAATGATACCATTCTATTAGTTTTCCTAATTACTTGCTGAACTTGCATTCTAACCTTATGCAATTCATGCACTAGGACACCCAGTTCCCCCTTGAACTTCGAGCTCTGCAATCTCTCACCATTCCGATAATATGCATTGTCAAACTTCTTCCTGCTAGAACAGACAGCTTCACTTTTCCCCACATTACACTCAGTTTGCCAGATCTTTGCCTACTCACTTAACCTATCTATATCCACTTGTAGCCCACTTATGTCCTCTTCACAACTTACTTTCCGACATATCTTTGTGTCGTCAGCAAATTTAGCAACCATACCTTCGGCCACTTCATCCAAGTCATTTGTATGCATTGTAAAAAATTGAGGCCCCAGCATTAATTCCGGTGGGACATCAACAGCAGCAGCAGAATTGTACTCAACCACAGTCTCTAACCTCATGGCCCGGCATATCCCCCACACTCCCTTTACCATCAAGCCAGGAGACCAACCTTGGTTCAATGAAGAGTGCAGGAGGGCCTGCCAGGAGCAGCACCAGGCATACCTCAAAATGAGATGTCAACCTGGTGAAGCTACAACACAGGACTACTTGCATGTCAAACTACATAAGCAGCATGCGATAGACAGAGCAAAGCGATCCCATAGCCAATGGATCAGATCTAAGCTCTGCAGTCCTGGCACATCCAGCCGTGAATGATGGTGGACAATTAAACAACTAACTGGAGGAGGTGGCTCCACAAATATCCCCATCCTCAATGATGGTGGAGCCCAACACATCAGGGCGAAAGATAAGGCTGAAGCATTTGCAATAATCTTCAGCCAGAAGTGCCGAGTAGATGATCCATCTCGGCCTCCTCCAGAAGTCCCCAGCATCACAGATGCCAGACTTCAGCCAATTTGATTCACTCCACGTGATATAAAGAAACGACTGAAGGCACTGGATACTGCAAAGGCTATGGGCCCTGAAAGTATTCCGGCAATAGTACTGAAGACCTGTGCTCCAGAACTTGCCGCACCCTAGCCAAGCTGTTCCAGTACAGCTACAACACTGGCCTTTACCCTGCAATGTGGAAAATTGCCCAGGTATGTCCTGTACACAAAAAGCAGGACAAGTCCAACCCGGCCAATTACCGCCCCATCAGCCTACTCTCGATCATCAGTAAAGTGATGGAAGTTGTCGTCAACAGTGCCATCATGCGGCACTTCTCAGCAATACCTACTTAGTGACGCTCAGTTTGGGTTCCGCCAGGGCCACTCAGCTCCTGACCTCATTACAGCCTTGGTTCAAACATGGACAAAAGAGCTGAACTCAAGGGGTGAGGTGAGAGTGACTGCCCTTGATATCAAGGCAGCATTTGACCGAGTATGGCATCAAAGAGCCCTAGCAAAACAGAGGTCAATGGGAATCAAGGGGAAAACCCTCCGCTGGCTGGAGTCATACCTAGCACAAAGGAAGATGGTTGTGGTTGTTGGAGGTCAATCATCTGAGCTCCCGGACATCACTGCAGGGGTTCCTCAGGGTAGTGTCCTAGGCCCAACCATCTTCAGCTGCTTCATCTATGACCTTCCTTCAACCATACGGTCAGAAGTGGGGTTGTTCGCTGATGGTTGCAAAATGTTCAGCACCATTCGTGACTTCTCAGATACTGAAGCAGTCCGTGTAGAAATGCAGCAAGACCTGGACAATATCCAGGCTTGGGCTGATAAGTGGCAAGTAACATTCGCGCCACACAAGTGCCAAACAATGACCATCTCCAACAAGAGAGAATCTAATCATCTCCCCTTGACATTCAACGGCATTACCATCTCTGAATCCCCCCACTATCAGCATCTTAGGGGCTACCATTGACCAGAAACTGAACTGGAGTAGCCATCTAAATACCGTGGCTACAAGAGCAGGTCAGAGGCTAGGAATCCTGACGCGAGTAACTCACCTCCTGACTCCCCGAATCCTGTCCACCATCTACAAGGCACAAGTCAGGAGTGTGATGGAAAACTCTCCACTTGCCTGGATGGGTGCAGCTCCAACAACACTCAAGAAGCTCGACACCATCCAGGACAAAGCAGCCCGCTTAATTGGCACCCGATCTACAAACATTCACTCCCTCCACCACCGACGCACAGTGACAGCAGTGTGTACCATCTACAAGATGCACTGCAGCAATGCACCAAGGCTCCTGAGACAGCACCTTCCAAGCCCGCGACCTCTACCAACTATGAGGACAAGGGCAGCAAATACATGGGAACAGCACCACCTGCAAGTTCCCCTCCAAGTCACACAACATCCTGGCTTGGAACTATATGGCCGTTCCTTCACTGTCGCTGGGTCAAAATCCTGGAACTCCCTTCTTAACAGCACTGTGGGTGTACCTACCCTAGATGGACTGCAGTGGTTCAAGAATGCAGCTCACCACCATCTTCTCAAGGCCAATTAGGAATGGGCAATAAATGCTGGCCTGGCCAGCGACGCCCACATCCCGTGAATGAATAAAAAATAGTCATCAAATATTGCCAAGCCGAAAATGACCCATTTTGCCTACTCTCTGTTTCCTGTTAGCTAGGCCAATCTTCTATCCATGCCAATATGTTACCCCTACACCATTAGCTTTTAGTTTCTGCAATGGCCATTGATGTGACACCTTATCAAGTGCCTTCTGGAAATCTAAGTGCGTTACATCCAACGGTTCCCATTTATCCACAGCACATGTTACTTTCTCAAAGAACGTCAGAAAATCAGTGAAACATTAATTCCCTTTCACAAAACCATGTTGACTTTGCCTGATCACCTTGTATTTTTCTCTGTGTCCTGCTATAACGTCTTCAATAATAGCTTTTAACATCTGTTCCATAGCCATAAAGCCTATCTCACCTGTCACAGTTCGTATGTCGACTATGTCTATTCTGATTTGGTGCAGTATTTGAACTGACACTCCTCAATAAAAGGTGATACTTCGACCTCCTTTTTGTTAATCTATGACCCTAGATCAGACCTTACAGTGGTGTAGGAGAGGGAACAGATTTCATGTCAAAGTCTTGCCTCCATTTTCTATGACCCTGCATAATGGACAGGGACTACTGGGCAGTAATGTGCTCAAAGGTTATCAGCAGTAATTGATTATCTCTATATTTGTATATTGTCGAACCATAAAACATACCCCTGCTCTGGTGTCCAGTGTACCCTCAACATTCATGATTAAAATATCAGAGGAGTGTGAACCAGACACCTCTGATCACCCTGAGGTACAGGCGATTATCGAATCGGTGCTGAGTGTATTCACAACCCATAAAAATGACTGTGGAAACATGAGCAGTCCTGAAGAAATTGACTGACCATTGCATGCTCCATGAAGCAGTATTCATACCGAGCTGAGATTATATCATATATTCCAGACATCATCAGGTCATATTTACAGCAGGGTGTAATTCACAAAGACACATTCATTACTAACTGCCCAATTTGATCGGTTAGAAAACCGGATGGCAGCTGGTGACTATTGACCATCACAAACACAACTCAGTCACTCCTGTGTGAACCCAGTTGTCTGAGAGACACCCACCCTACTCTCCCGGATTCCCAGCGGCAGGGCTGTCTTCACCACCCTGGATATCTCAAATGGTTATTGGAGTATCCAAGTAAAACTAGAGAAACAAATTAAATTCACATTCACTTCTGAGGACCAGAGATACCCCTGGACATGTCTGTCACAAGGGGTTCCACAATAACCCCACTATTCTCCACAAACCAATGGCCGGGCCCCTTATGAGCTTTTCGCAGCCTTTCTGCTCGCTGCAATATATCGATGATCTCCTCTTCATCACCACAGACCGTGTCCACACATTTAACCCTTTTACAGGAACTACTGCAGTTACTTTGGGAGCTGGAATAAAAGACCATCCACGTAAGGCCCAGCTGGTGCAAAATCGTGTCACCTCTCCAGGTGTCCAGATTGGATCATCCAGCATCAGCCCAGACCAACATCAGGTCGAGACCATCCAGTGTCTATACCTGTCCACCACAAAGACTGCCCGGTGTCCTGCCTCAGGCTGGTGGGGTATCAGTGGACCCTCATCCATTGTCTACCCCTGTCCAGCTCAAAGACTGCCCGGTGTCCTTTCCTCAGGCTTGTGGGGTATCAGTGGACCCTCATCCAGTGTGTATCCATGTCCAGCTCAAAGACTGCCCTGTGTCCTTTCCTCAGGATGGTGGGTATCAGTGGACCCTCATCCCCCGATTTCCAGAGACCGTGACTCCTCTTTATGAACTAACTAATGGTGATGATGACCAGGTTTAAGCCGATTGGACTGAAGAGAGCACAGAAGCAGTAATACAACTGAAGAAAGCTGTCGCCCAGGCAACGTGTCTTATCTCACCTAGCCCTGACAAGACTTTCCACATGGAGTTTGGGGACACAGTTAAAAGCCTGGCTGCTGTCCTATGTAGAGAAAACCAGGAGAAACTACTCCCCATTGTGAATGATCCAGAATGGTGAGTGGGTCTGAACTGATTTACTCTGTTTGTGAAGGACATTTGTTAACCACATTCTGGGACATCAAACATTTCACTTACATTATGGGGTTCAACAGGGTGATACTGCCCAGTCCATTATAAACTTTCCCAGTATAGGAAAGCAGTAGTAATAGTATTCACCTGTCAGAGAGACATGGAGTCGTAGTCTTTTCAGCACAGAATGAGGCCATTCGGCTCTTTGTAGATAAACCCGGTCAGTCTCTTACCCCAGCTCTGTCTCCATATTCCTGCAAGTTTATTTCCCTCAAGTGTCCATCCAATAACCTTTTGAAATCATTCACCATCTCTGCTTCCACCAACCTTGTAGGCAGTGATTTCCAGGCCATTCCCACTCGCTGTGTGAAAATGTTGTTCCTCACATCCCCCTGTATCGCTGCCCACAACCTTAACTCTAGTCCTTGTACCATTAACTAATGGGAACATCTTTTCCTGTCTACCTTATCCAAGCATGTCATCATCTTGTATACCTCTATCAAATCTCCCCACAATCTCCTTTACTACAAGGGAAACAATCCCAGCTTTTCCAGACTAACCTTGCAGCTAAAATCCTCCATCCCTGGAACCATTCTGGTAAATCTCCTCTACACCCTGTCAAGGACCCTCAGATCATTCCTAAAGTGTGTTGAACAGAACTAAATGCAGTACTCCAGTTGGGGCTTAACCAGAGCTTTATAAAGGTTCAGCATAACTTTCCTTCTTCTGTGTTCACTACCTCTATGTATGAAGCCCAAGATCCCATATGCTTTACTAACGACTCTCTCAATATGTCCTGCCACCTTCAAGCATCTATGTACATGAACCGCATGTCCTTTCGTCCTTGCATACACTTTAGAACTGTGCCATTAAGTGTATATTGCCTCTCCCTGTTACTGATGATAAAATGCATTACCTCACACTTGTCTGTATTAAATTCCATTTGCCTCCTATCTGCCCATTCTGCTCGCCTATCTATTTCCCGTTGCAGTTGATTGGTATCAACCTCACTTTTTGCCCCGTCTCCAAGTTTGGTATCATCAGCAAATTTTGAAATGTTGCTCTATATGTCAATATTCAAATCATATATTCATATCAAAAAACAAAAACAGTGGTCCTAGCACTGACCCTTGGGGAACACCACGGTCTAGCTTCCTCCAATCTTCAAAACAATCATTTACTACGACTCACTATTTTCTGTCCTTAAGCCAGTTTTAATTTAATTTTGACAATGACCCTCTTACTCCATGAGCAATTTAACAAGCCTTTTATGTGGAACCATATCAAATGCTTTGTTAAAATCCATATAAATAGCATCCATGGCAGACCCTTCATCAACCTTCTTTGTTACGTCATCAAAAATTTAATTAGGGTAGTCAAATACGATCTGCCTTTACTGGAGTGTGTACGAAATGTGTTTCTGGAGCAGTACGTTGAAGGAACAATTCTAGATCGGGCGATTATAGATTTACTATTATGCAATGCGAAAAGGCTAATGAAAAGCTTTGCTGTCAAGGAGCCTTTGAGAATTAATGACCATAATCCGGCAGAATCTCACATTAAGTTTGAATGTGATAATTTTGAAACTCGGGTCTTAAATCTGAACAAGGGAAACTATGAAAGTATGAGGGACAAGTTGGCTGTTGTGGATTGGGAAAATACACTAAACAGATTTGACAGTAGACAGGCAATGGCTTGTAGTTAAAAATACTACATGGTCGACAACAGATAGATATTCCTCTGAGGCACAAGCAACCAATGGGAAAGTTGAATCAACTGTGGCTAACAAAAGAATTTAAAGATTGCATTAGATCAAATGAAGTGGTTTATTAGGATGCCAGATAAATCCCCTGGACCAGATGAGCTACATCCCAGAGTGTTGAAGGAGGTGGCTATCGAGATGGTGGATGCTAAGGTGGGTATCTTTCAAAATTCTACAGATTATGGAAGGATTCCTGAGACTGGAAAGTAGCAAATGCAACCCTACTATTTAAGAAGCGTGGGAGAGGGAAATATGAGAACTACAGACCTGTTAGTTTGACATCACAGTGTCTCAGATTCACAGAATTGTACAGCACAGAAATAGGCCTTTTGGACCATTGTGTCCGTGTGGCCATCAGGCACCTAACTAATCTAATCCCATTTCCAGCACTTGTCCAGTAGCCTTGTCTCCTATGGCGTTTCAAGTGCTAATATAAACACTTCTTAAATGTTGTGAGTGTTCCTCTCTCTATCACCTCTTCAGGCAGTGCGTTCCAGATTCCAACTGCCTTCTGAGTGAAAAAGTTGTTCCTCAAATCCCCTCTAAACCTCCTACGCCTTACCTTAAATTTATGTCCCCTGGTTATTGACCCTTCTGCTAAGGGATGAAAAGGTTCTTCCTATCCAACCTATCAATGCCCCTCATAATTTTGTATACCTCAAGCATCTACCTCCCAACCCCCCCCCCCCCCCCACCCCCCGCCCCCACAGCCTTCTCTGCTCTAAGGAAAACAACCCGAGCCTATCCAGGCTCTCTTCGTAGCTGACATTCTCCAGCCCAAGCAACATCCTGGTGAATATTCTCTCCACCCTCTCCAGCGCAATCACATCCTTCCTGTAGTGTGGTGACCAGAACTGGACACAGTACTCCAGCGGTGGTCTAAGTAGGGTTTTATACAGCTTCATCATAACCGACCTGCTCTTACATTCTATTCCTCAGTCACTGAAGGCAAGTATCCCATATGTCTTCCTAACCACCTTATCTACCTGTGCTGCTGCCTTCAGTGATCTATGGACAAGTACACCAAGGTCCCTCTGACTCTCTGTACTTCCTAGGTTCCTACCATCCATTGTATATTCCCTTGACATGTTAGTCCTCCCACAATGCATCACCTCACTGCTCTGTCCGTCAGTCGTAGGGGAAAAAAATTGAATCTACTGTGAAGGGTGTGATAACTGGACACTTAGAAAATAATGGTAAAATTGACAGAGTCAACATGGATTTATGAAAGGGACATCATATGTGACAAACCTTTTGAAGTTTTCGAGGATTTACTTTGAGCATAGATAATGGAGCCAGTTTAAAGCGACTCGATCGAAGACTTTCCCCACTATGCTGAGCAGCGAGATTCTACAGTAGTTGTTGCAGTCACCACGGTCACCTTTGTTATATAGAGGGTGATGATATTGGCATCACACATGTCCTGAGGTACTGCTTCCTCATCCCAGCACAGGCAAAGCAGTTCATAAAGTGCTGAGAGTATAGCAGGCTTGGCACTCTTGATTATTTCAGGGGCAATGCCGTCCTTCCCAGGGGCTTTTCCGCTGGCTAGAGAATTAATGGCATCACTGAGTTCGATTTTGTTGGCTGTACGTCCAGCTCATCCATGACTGGCAGAGGGTGGGCTGCACTGAGGGCGATCTCAGTGACAACATTCTCCCTGGCCATGTGAGCCGCATCAAAGATGGCAAGTTCCCCAATGACAAATTGCACAGTGAGCTCGCCACTGGTATCAGACACACTGGCCGTCCATGTCTCCGCTTTAAAGACTTGAAGTCCTGTGACATTGATCACAACTCATGGGAGTCAGTTGCCAGTGATCGCAAGAGCTGGTGGGCAGCCATAAAGGCGGGGCTAAAGTGTGGCGAGTCGAAGAGACTTGGCAGTGGGCAGGAAAAAAGACAGAAGCGTAACAGCCCCGACAACCAATTTTATCTGCAGCGACTGTGGAAGAGCCTGTCACTCTAATATTGGCCTTTATAGCCACTCCAGGCGCTGCTTCACAAACCACTGACCACCTCCAGGCGCTAACCCATTGTCTCTCGAGACAAAGAGGCCAAAAAAGAAGATAATGGAGAAGCAGTGGATGTAGGTTATTTGGATTTACAGAAGGTTTTTGATAAGGTCACACACAGGAGGTTAGTAAATAAAATTAGAGAACATGGGATTGGGGGGTAATATACTGGTATGGATTGACAATTGGTTAACAGACAGAAGAGAGAGAGTTGGAATAAAGCCGTCATTCTCAGGATAGCAGGCTCTTACTAGTGGGGTACCACAAGGATCTGCACTCGGACCACAGCTGTTCACAATCTATATTGGACGTGGGGCCTAAATGTAATATTTACAAATTTGCCGATGACACAAAACTAGCTGGGACTGTAAGTTGTCAGGAGGATGCAAGGAAGCTTCAAGCAGATTTGGACAGGCTAAGTGAATGGGCAAGAACATGGTCGATAGAATATAATGTGAATAAGTGTCAAATGATCCACTCTGGTAAAAAAAAACAGAAAGACAGAATATTTCTCAAATCGTAAGAGGTTGGAAAGTTCATGAGTAACTAAAAGCTAGTATGCAGGTGCAACAATTAATGAAGAAGGAAAATGGTATGTTGGCCTCCATCACAAGGGGATTTGAGTACAGGCATAAAGATGTATTGATTCAATTGTATACAGACTTGGTGAGACTGCACTTGGAGTTTTGTTTACAGTTCGGTGTCCCTATCAAAAGAAGGGCATGCTTACAGTAGAGGGAGTGCAATGCAGGTTCAGCAGACTAATCCCTGGGACAGCGGTATTGTCGTATGAGGAGAGGTTGAGAAAACGTGGCCTGAACTCTCTTGAGTTTCAAGGAATGAGAGTTGATCACATACAAAGTTCTTATAGGGCGTTTCCCCTGGCTGGTGAGTCTAGAACCAGGGGACATAATCTCAGAATAAGCAATAGGCAATTTAAGACTGAGAGTGAGAAGAATTTCTTCACTCAGAGGGTGTTAAATCTTTGGAATTCACTACCACAGAGGGTGTGGGAGATCAACACTGAGCATGTTCAAGACTGAAATCAATGGATTTCGGGAGACAACTGACATCAAGGGATACGGGGATAGAGCAGGAAAGTGGCGTTGAGGTCCATGATCAACCATGAACTAACTCAATGACAGAGCAGCCTCGGCGGGCTGAATGGTCTACTACTGATCCTATGTTCCTACAAATACGTGCTTTGTATCCTTCATTAACTGAAAACTCTCCGAGTTTCTGTCCATTTCTTCTTTAATTCTTGTTTGTAAAACATTACCCACCACTGATGTGAAACAAACTGGTCTGTAGTTACTAGGACTGTGCTCACAGCCTTATTACAGCAAATTCAAGGTAATTGGCAAAGAACCAAAGGCAAAATGAGTAGAATTTTCTTTCACAGCCAAATCTAGAGCCCCCGATTATCTAGAAACATACAGAGTAAGATAAATCAGAAGAAAAAAGCTTATGACAGTCACAAACAAATAATACTTTAGATAGCCAAGAGGTGGATAGAAAGTGTAGGGGTGAAGTAAAAAAGGAAATTAGAAAAGCAAAGTGAGGACATGAAAAAAATATTGACACGTTAAATCAAGGAAAACCCAAAGATGTGTTTTCAGTACATTAAGAACAAGAGGATAACTAAGGAAAGGGGAGGGCATGTCAGAGATGTACAAAGTAATTTATGCGTGGATGCAGAAGATTTGGGTAGGGTCCTTAATGAGTTTTATGTCTCTGTCTTCACAAGGGAGAGGGATAATGCTGACATTGTAGTTAGAGAGGAGGTGAAATATTAGATATGATAAGCATAATGAGAGAGGAAGTACTAGAGGGTCTGACATCATTGAGAGTGAATAAATCACCAGGGCTGGAAGGATTGTATCCCAGCTGTTAAGAGGAGCCAGGGAGGAAATAACACGCTCGTTGGATAATCTTCAAATCCTCACTTGATACAGGAGAGGTACCAGAGGTTTGGAGGTCTGTAAACGTTGTACCGTTATTTAAAAAGGGTGCCAGGGATAGGCCAAATAATTAAAAGCTTGTCAGTCTGACCTCGCTGGTGGGTATATTATTAGAATCAATTCTGTGGGATAGAATAAGCAGTCACTTAGAAAGGCACAGATTAATCAGAGACAGTCAGCATGGATTTGTTAAGGGGAGATCTTGTCTTACTAACTTAATTGAGTTTTCTGAGGAAGTAAGGAGGATTGATGAGGGTAATGCAATGGAGGTGGTCTACATGGATTTTAGTAAGGCATTTTACAAGGCCCCAGATGGCAGACTGATCAGTAAAAGGAATGTCCATGGGCTACAGGGGAATGTGGCAGTTTGGATCCAAAATTGGCTCAGTGACAGGTTACAAAGGGTAATAGTCAACACATGTTTTTGTGAGTGAAAAGTTGTTTCCAGTGGCGTTTCACAGGGCTCAGTGCAGGCTCTCTTCCTGTTTGCTGTGTATATTAATGATTTGGACTTAAATGTGGGAGACAGGATTTCAAAATTTGCTGGTGACACACAAATTGGCCGTGGAGTTGATAGTGAAGAGGTTAGCCTGAGACTCCAGAAAGATATTAATGTTTGGTTGAGTGGACGGAAAAGTGGCAAATGGGATTCAATCCAGAGATGTGTGAGGTAATGTATTTGGAGAGAGAAAACAAAGTGAGGGAGCAGACAAAAACATGGTGATATTGAGAGGGGTAGAAGAGGTGAAACAAAGGATAATTGTTGATGGGTGTTTTAGCGATTTGAGGACTGTTTCCGGTTGCATTCCACAGGGCTCAGTCCTGGGTCCCCTGTTTTTTGCAATACATATTAACGATTTGGATGTAAATGCAGGTGACATGATAAAGACGTTTGCAGACGACACAAAGATTGGCCACGTGGTAGATAGCGAGGAGGATATCTGTAAGCTGCAGGAAGATATTGATAGTCTAGCCAGACGGGCAGAAAAGGGTCAAATCGAATTCAAACCCGGAGAAATATGAGGTGATTCATTTGGGGAGGTCAAACAAGGCAAAGGAATACACGATTAATGGGAAAATACTGAGAAGTTTAGAGGAAGCGAGCGACCATGGAGTCAATGTCCACAGATCCCGAAAGGAAGCTGGACAGGTCGTTAAGGTGGTTAAGAAGACATATGGAATCTTTTCCTTTATTAGCCGAGGTATAGAGTACAAGAGCATGGAGGTTATGCTGGAACTGTATAAATCATTGGTTTTGCCTCTACTTGAGTACTGTGTGCAGTTCTGCTCACCTCATTACAGAAAGGATGTAATTGCACTAGAGAGGGTACAGAGGAGATTTACGAGGATGTTGCCAGGACTGGAAAAAATGCAGCTACGAGGATAGATTGGAAAGGCTGTGGTTGTTCTCCTTGGAACAGAGAAGGCTGAGGGGAGATCTGATTGAAATGTACAAGATTGTGAGGGGCCTGGATAGAGTGGAGGTGAAGGGTCTATTCACCTTAGCAGAGAGATCAGTGAGGAGGGAGCATAGACTTAATGTGATTGGTAGAAATAACAAAGGGGAAATGAGAGAAGACCTTTTTACCCAGTGGGTGCTGTAGGTCTTGGAACACACTGCCTGAAAGTGTAGCAGAGGCAGAAACCCTCAAACCATTCAACGGCAGTCTGGATATGCACCTCAGGTACAATAATCTGCAGGGATACGGAACAAATGCTGCAAAGTGGGATTAGATTGAACTGTTCGATTTTTCAGCGAGCACAAGCAGAGGGGCTGAATGGCCTCCTTCTTGCCGTAGGTTTTCTATGATTCTATTACCCATCAGCCAGCCCAGGCTGCTGCTGCCCATGTCGAGGTGTTGCAGTCTGAATCCGAGTCCTCAAACCCCAGAGCTGCTCGAGGACGTCCTGCAAGGTCATCTGCAGTCTCCTCAGTAAAAGTCAGCAACTTTCCACCAGCCATGCTGCAATCACTGGGGAAACACTGTGTAGGAGCACTAGGCAGGTTGAGGGCATCCACAAGTCAGGGACTAAGGAAATAAACAAGGGTGAATAGTTCAGTATTGTTTGTACAATTGGATGTGTTGTTGGATAAAGATGTTAATGAAAATGTTTTGGTGGTGTTTTTTTAACAGGATAATTACCAAGGGGACACTGTGATGGGGCGTCTCAGATGAATGTAATGGTGGAGAATGGGCATCCATGTTGGGAAAGGGAGGTTGTCCTATGGGAACCGTAATTATAGCTGGGATTCCCCGACAGCCTATCCGGGTCGAAGGCATCCAGGAAATATCCTCTCTGCCTCCTCCTCCTCGTGAGGTGGCCTCCGGATTCCTGCTGCCAATGCCTGTGTCCTCATGATGGTGATGATATGAAGGGTGCAGCAGAACACCATGAATTTGGACACCTGCTCCAGTGTGTACTGGAGAGCTCCCCCCGAGCTGTTCAGACATCACAAGCATTGTTTCATTGCACTGATGGTCTGTTCCACCATGTTCCTGGTGACTCCATTGCTCACGTTATATTCGGGTGATTTTCATGTGGATGATTTGTAGTTGGGGTGTGGGAGGAGGAGAGTGTGTGGTGTTTAGAGGTAATGAGCCATTGATGGAGGAGGTAGCCTTCTCCTCTCAGGAGCCATGAAGATCCGATGACAGTGGCAATGGCCGACTGTTTCAGATTGAAGGTATGGTGGCTGCTGCCTGGAAAGAAGGCATTCATCAACATGATATACTGGGCATGGTCACACACTATCTGTACATTAATAAGAATAAAATATTCTTTAACAAAGGAGCAGAAGTGGGCCATTCGGCCCCCAGGAGAGCTGCACTATTTAATAAGATCATCCCTGGTCCGATGGTATTCTTAACTATATTTTCCTGCCTGCTCTGAGTAGCCACAGACTCTCTTGTCAATCAATGGAGTTTTTTTCAGTTCCTGTACATCTCCCCATTGATATGGGGACCCCGCTGAATCACCTACGCCATCAGGAATCCCACCATCCCGACAAAGCCAGGGGATTTCTCATCCTGGTTCTCCCTGCTGAGGGATAAAGTTATGTACTCACCTCACTCGACATAGGTGACCTCCGTCACCCAGCATCAATGGACAACATAGAGAGAGATAATGGATACGTTACCCGCTTGTGCCTGGAAAAATCCAGATACGTAGAAGTTCAATGAAACTGTGACCTTAACAGCCACTGAAGGCTCCGTCCGAACGCTGGTGTGAGGCTCCAGGTCATGTTACAGCAGGTGACACAGCTCTGTGACCACCTCCTTATTGAATCAAAGTCACCTCACACACTGCTCCTGGGTTAGGTGTAGGTAGGAAAGTGCTCTTGGGAAACCCGGGGTGAGTAGGGCAGAGCCCCCTACTCCTCCCTCTTTACAGAGCTTCCCCTCTCTGCAGCCTCTGTTCCATCTGCTGGTCATGTTACAGAGCCAGAGACACTGTAACTACAGTCCCCATACCTCGTCCAGATGTGGGTCACCAAATCCTCTGCCCTCCCTGAGTCTCTGCAGCAGCTCACAACACAACCTCCAGAAAACCATCCACAGAACCTCCACTAACTTTACAATAGCAGAAGTAAGTCAAAATCCCCTCACCTGTAAGTTGGATGCCTGGTCCTTTTAAATAACACTAGAGGGGGTTCCTCGTGCTGCTGAATGTATGTTCAGCTGAGAGAGACTAACACAGGTGGTCAGTGGACATGCACAGACCAAGTTTCATAGGCGTGAATCAAAGCTGCCCAACGCCCTGTCCAGCATGGAGCACAGCACGGGGCATGGCAGAAGTGGCTAGCGGTGCATCTCACATCATTTTATTGTTTCTGGGTTTGTTGCACCGACATCTCTACAGAGCCCAAACGACAGCCAGGGAACAATACAGAGGGGAAATATTTCACTTTAAATAGAGAATTGAATAAATGCTTAAAGGTGAATACGTTGTAGGAATATGTGAAATAAGGAGGTGAATGGGACTAATTGGACGGGTGAGGCCATAGAGGGATTCAAACACAAGAATGAGAATATTCTAAAATTAGGGTGCTGCCAGAGCGGGAGCCAATGTAGATCAGTGAGCACAGGGGTCATGGGTGATCGAGGTTTGGTGTGAGTTAGGATACAGGCAGCATATTTCTGGTTGGGATGTAGTTTATGAAGGTTTTTGACTGGGAGGGTGGGCAGGGAAGCATTGGGAGTCAAATTTAACAAAGTTATGAATGAGGGTTTATGCAGCATGTGGGCTTAGACAGAGCTGGAACCAGGTGATATTAGGGAGCTGGGAGGTTAAAGGATTGGTACTGGAGAGGATATGGTGTTGAAACTCAGCTGAGGGTTAAAAGGATCGCCGAGGTTGTAAACAGCCTGGTTCACCCTCAGACACTGACCTTGCTGGCGGATGGAGTCAGTAGATAGGAAATGATGTTTGTGATGGGGTTCGAAGACACTGACTTTAGTCTACATGAAACTTAAATGAGAAGAACAGTATATCAGTGAAATGTGGTTTATTGATATAATGAATCAAGGATTACAGATCTCATAACTATACGTAGGGATCTACCAGGAAACCAACAGCAGCAAAGATGACAGAGTACATTGCAAGAGTATATTACAAAAATAGTATTACTGTTAACAATGGCTTGTAGAGTTAGCAGCCAGATGCAGAGACTTAACAGGAATAACAGTAGCAGCAAGTAAGCACTGTAAATGAGGAGAACAGTAATGTGTTCCAACATTTGTTCAACAATTTGTTGAATTAATAACTGGATAGAGAAACTTACCAGGGACACCAACAACAGCGAGGAAAGGATAGTAAATGTGTTGAATAAAAAGAAGTGCGTAATAGATCCGCCAATTTAACGATAGCCAATCATAGTTAGTATAAAGATAATCAAGCTCCCAGGAAAAACTCCTTCTCATTGTCGTAACATTCCAATCTATGGTTCTCAGATTCTGACCCATTGTTGTAACATTCCAATCTATTGTTCTCAGATTCTGACCCATTGTTGTAACATTCCAATCTATTGTTCTCAGATTCTGATTTATCCTCTCCCTCTATCTGGAGCCGCTGATCCCTGTTAGTGCCAGGGGTGATGCTCCAGCCAACCCACTGAATATAACACATTGAAAGGAGTCTCTTATTAAGAAGAAGGATACCCTCCAGTGATACAATTAGAGTCCATGGAGACTGACATTAATTACAGTCACTGAACAAACAGGTTCAGTTAACCCCTTTCAATCCAACATTTTCTGTACCGCAATAAACATTTATCCGGTCTGGACGGGATGTTTGAGGGTTGCTGCGGGAAGAAATGTTGGAAGTAGCGGAGCTACTGGCCAGAATCATCCAATCCTCCTTGGATATCGGAGTGATGACAGAGGACTGGAGGTTTTCAAAATTCTACACCCTGTTCCAAACAGTAGTGATAGGCTACACACTGGAACTACTGACCCATCAGTCTCACCTCACTGAAATGTTGGGGAAACATTTAGAGTCTCTAATCTGGGACAAGATAATTGTGGTTTGAATAGCATGAGTTTATAAATGACAAGAAGGTCCACCAGATATGTTAGTGGCAAATCATGTCTGACTATCTTGATCATATTCTTTGATGAAGTAATGGAGAGTGTTGCTGCGGATAGCATGGTTGCTACTTTGTATATGAACAATCAAAAGTCGTGGAATCAAATGCCATTTAATAGATTTGTTAGGAAGTCTGAACCTCATGGATTCAAGAGGCAGTGACAGTGTGGATATGACATTGGCTAAGGGATAGAATACAGAGGGAATTGGTGATCTATTGTTGCTCAGACAGTGGAGGGGATTATACAGTGATGCTCCCCAATGGTCAGTATTCAGGCCATTGTTCTTTTATAAAAACATACATAAACATATATCTGTGTACTGTGTTTGTGTGTGACATTTACTTATCTATAAAAGGCATAATTTCAATGTTCTCCGGTGACAGAAACTCGGAAATGTAAAAAAATAAGGATGATATCAGAGGGATTCAGGGAGAGAGATGACATGAGGTAATGAGGCACATGACATTTACTGCAGACATGAGTGAAGGGAGGAAGAATGAGGTGAGGCAATGGAAATGAAATGGGGCAATTTTAAATTGGGTGCATGAACAGATGTCTTTGAATGTAGCTGGACAAGTTGATAAAATTATTAAAAACACATCCGGGATATCGAACTTTATTAAAAGAGGCATTGCGTGGAAATGCAAGGAAGCTAACTAAAACTTTAAAAATCACTGGTTAGGTCTCAGTTCAGGAATTGTGTCCAATTCTGAGCATTACTTATTAGAAAGGATGTCAGAATCTTGGAGAAGGTGCAGAGGAGATTTACTGGAATGGTCCAGGAATGAGGAAGTTCAGGTACATGTGGAAACGACAGAAACAGGAAATAGAGCAGATCAGGTAAAGGGGAAATTTAATAGAGCAGATCACAATTATGTGCAGTTTTGACAGAGTAAGATAAACTGTTTCCTTTGGGAAAAGGACCAATAACAATACTCAAAATACTTGGCAAAAGATGCAGAGGTGGCATAAGGAAAACATTTTTATACAGTGAGTTGCTTTAGTCTGGAATACACGGTCTGAAGTTGTGCTGGAAGCAGATTCAAGAGCAAGTTTCAAAAGGGAACTGGATAAATGCTGCAGAGGGGGATTTGCAGGACTTTGGGAAAAGAGGAGGAAAGAGGGGTAAAATAAAAAGCTCTTTCAAAGATGGCACAGGCACGATGGGCCAATGGACTGCTTCCATGCTTTGTGATTCTCCGATTCTATGGTAACAGAATCCATTGAGTCCTTATTCCGTGTGTACAATTGATGTCCAGCAGTTCTTGAGCCAGCGGCTCATTGTTATTTGTATCCTCACACAGATAACAGAAGAAAGGCAAACACAAGTTGCAGGTGTGGTGAATTGTGTTGACAATTTACTTATTGATTTATGACGTCTCTCTCTTTGATCACTTCAATCAGTCAGTTACAAACACATTGATTTTGTTCCTATTTTATTTCCTGTCTATTTGTTCCCAGGATATGGGTGGTACTGACAAGGTCGGTATTACTTCCCCATCCCTGGTTACCATGAGAAAATGATAGGCCTTCATCCTGAACCACTGCAGTCCATGTGGTGAAGGTGTTCCCACAATACTGTTACATAAAGGATTTCAGGCTATCAACCCAGTGATGATGAAGGGACGGTGATATCTATCCAAGTCTAGATGGTCTGTGCCTCGGAGGACGGGAATATGGTGGTGATGGTGTCAGAGTCCGAGCTGAATTCTACCCCCTCCCCTCTGTCTTTTGTCCCTTGACTGCAAACTGTAATTGTTTTCTTTAGAGCAGGAATGTTAAATGGAGATTGAATAGAGATATGCAAAATCTTGAACAATATTTGATGGAGCAAAGACAGAGAGTTTAGTTTCACTGGAAGTACTGTCAGTAACCAGAGGACACATTTTTAAGGTGATGAGCCAACAAAAATGCATTGATTTACTATAAACCGGAATTCACAGCCTGAAAGAGTGGTGAAGCAGATTCAATAATAAATTTAAAAAAGAGAATTGATTCAATAGTATCAGGGGAGATTTTCAGCGAAGTGGTAATTGTGTAGAGGAGAGGGACAAATTGGATTTCTCCTTCAAACAGCATGCACAGACACGATGGGCCAAATAGCCTCCTCAGTGCTGTATGATTCTTTGAGTCTGTGGAAACAGAAACCATTGAAACCTTACCTGATTTGTCCAACAGACGGTCAACAATTTTAAGCAGAGGCTGATCATTACTTGTACTTTGATATGGTTCAGGAAAACATCATGTTGGATTAACACAGATGAGGGAGAGAATTAGTCCTTTCCTGCTCTGGTTGTTTGGTCAGTACCACACTGTGTGGAAGTAACACTGATCAGGGATAGACCATCAGCAATTTAAAGCAGAGGCTGATCGTTACTTGCACTTGGAACCCACCTTGTTGGATTAACACAGGCGAGGGAGAGAGATGGAAATCTCCTGCTCTGTGTGTGGGGGTCATTAACACAACTTGTTGGATTCGCACAGGCCAGGGAGAGAAATAGAAATGTCTTGCTCTGTGTGTGTATATGGGGGTCAGTGCCACACTATGTGGGAATGACACAGATCAGGGATAGAATGGTCATATCCTGCTCTCTGTGTGTCTGTGGAAGTCATTACCACTCCGGGTGGGAGTGACACAGATCAGGGATAGAATTGGTCCTTTCCTGCTCTCTGTGTGGGTCAGCAACACACCGGGTGGGATTAACACAGGCCGGGGATAGAATTGGGTCTTTCCTGCTCTCTGTGCCTGGGTCAGTACCACTTCGGGTGTGATTAACACAGGCCGGGGATAGAATTGGGTCGTTCCTGCACTCTGTGTGGGTCAGTATCACACCGGATGAGATTAAAACAGGCTGGGAGAGAATTGGGTCCATCCTGCTCTCTGTGTGGGTCAGTACCACACCGGGTGGGTTTAACACAGACCAGGAATAGAATTGGGCACATCCTGCTCTCTGTGTGTTTCAGTACCAAACCGGGTGGGAGTAACACATGCAGGGGATAGAATTGGGTATATCCTGCTCTCTGTGTGGGTCAGTACCACACCGGGTGGGATTAACACAGGCCGGGGATAGAATAGGGGCTTTCATGCTCTCTGTGTGGGTCAGTACCACACCGGGTGGGAACAAAACAGGCTGGGGGGAGAATTGGGTCTTTCCTGCTCTCTGTGTAGGTCAGTACCACACCAGGTGGGATTAACACAGGCCGGGGATAGAATTGGGTCTTTCCTGATTTATGTGTGGGTGAGTACCACACTGGGAAGGATTAACACAGGCCGGGGATAGAATTGGGTCTTTTCTGCTCTCTGTGCCTGGGTCAGTGCCACACCAGGTGCGATTAACACAGGCCGGGGATAGAATTTGGCATTTCCTGCTCTCTGTATGGGTCAGTACCACACCGGGTGGGATTAACACAGGCCGGGGATAGAATAGGGGCTTTCATGCTCTCTGTGTGGGTCAGTACCACACCGGGTGGGAACAAAACAGGCTGGGGGGAGAATTGGGTCTTTCCTGCTCTCTGTGTAGGTCAGTACCACACCAGGTGGGATTAACACAGGCCGGGGATAGAATTGGGTCTTTCCTGATTTATGTGTGGGTGAGTACCACACTGGGAAGGATTAACACAGGCCGGGGATAGAATTGGGTCTTTTCTGCTCTCTGTGCCTGGGTCAGTGCCACACCAGGTGCGATTAACACAGGCCGGGGATAGAATTTGGCATTTCCTGCTCTCTGTATGGGTCAGTACCACACCGGGTGGGATTAACACAGGCTGGGATAGAATTGGTTCTTTCCTGCTCTCTGTGTGGGTCAGTACCACTTCGGATGTGATTAGCACAGGCCGTGGATAGAATTGGGTCTTTCCTACTCCCTATGTGGGTCAGTACCACACCGGGTGGGATTAACACAGGCCATGGATAGAATTGGGTCTTTTCTGCTCTCTGCGTGGGTCAGAACCACACCGGGTGGGATAAAACAGGCGGGGGACAGAATTGGGTCCATCCTGCTCTCTGTGTGTGTCAGTACCACACCGGGTGTGAATTACACAGGCAGGGGATAGAATTATGTCTTTCCTGCCCTCTGTGCTTGGGTCAGTACCACACCGGGTTGTATTAACACAGGCCGGGGATAGAATTGGGTCTTTCCTGCTCTCTGTGTGGGTCAGTACCACACCGGGTGGGATTAATACAGGTAGGGATAGAATTGGGTCTTTCCTGCTCTCTGTGTGTGTCAGTACTACACCTGGGGGGATTAACACAGGCCGGGATAGTATTGGGTCTTTTCTGCTCTCTGTGTGGTTCAGCATCATACCGGGTGGGATTAACACAGGCCGTGGATAGAATTGGGTCTTTCCTGGTCTCTGTGTGGAACAGTACCACACCGGGTGGGATTAACACAGGCTGGGGATAGAATTGGGTCCATCCTGCTCTCTGTGTGCGTCAGTACCACACCGGGTGGAATTGACACAGGCTGGGATAGAATTGGGTCCATCCTGTTCTCTGTGTGGGTCAGTGCCACACCGGGTGGGATTAACACAGGCCGGGGATAGAATTGGGTCTTTCCTGATCTCTGTGTAGTTCAGCATCACACCGGGTGGGATTAACACAGGCCGTGGATAGAATTGGGTCTTTCCTGGTCTCTGTGTGGAACAGTACCACACCGGGTGGGATTAACACAGGCTGGGGATAGAATTGGGTACATCCTGCTCTCTGTGTGCGTCAGTACCACACCGGGTGGAATTGACACAGGCTGGGATAGAATTGGGTCCATCCTGATCTCTGTGTGGGTCAGTGCCACACCGGGTGGGATTAACAGAGGCCGTGGATAGAATTGGGTCTTCCTGCTCTCTGTGTGTGTCAGTACCACACCGGGTGGGATTAACACAGGCTGGGGATAGAATTGTGTCTTTCCTGCTCACTGTGTGGTTCAGTGCCACACTGGGTGGGATTAACAGACTGGGGATGGAATTGAATCTTTTCTGATTTTTGTGTGGGTCAGTACCACACCGGGTGGGATTAACAGACTGGGGATGGAATTGAATCTTTTCTGATTTTTGTGTGGGTCAGTACCACACCGGGTGGGATTAACACAGGCCGTGGATAGAATTGGGTCTTCCTGCTCTCTGTGTGTGTCAGTACCACACCGGGTGGGATTAACACAGGCCGTGGATAGAATTGGGTCTTCCTGCTCTCTGTGTGTGTCAGTACCACACCGGGTGGGATTAACACAGGCTGGGGATAGAATTGTGTCTTTCCTGCTCACTGTGTGGTTCAGTGCCACACCGGGTGGGATTAACACAGGCCGGGGATAGAATTGGGTCTCTTCTGCTCTCTGTGTGGTTCAGTACCACACCGGGTGGGAATTACACAGGCAGGGGATAGAATTATGTCTTTCCTGCTCTCTGTGTGGGTCAGTACCACACCGGGTGGTATTAACACAGGCCGGGGATAGAATTGGGTCTTTCCTGTTCTCTGTGTGGGTCAGTACCATACCGGGTGGGATTAACACAGGTAGGGATAGAATTGGGTCTTTCCTGCTCTCTGTGTGGGTCAGTACCACACCGGGTGGGATTAACACAGGTAGGGATAGAATTGGGTCTTTCCTGCTCTCTGTGTGTGTCAGTACCACACCGGGGGGGGGGGGGGGTTAACACAGGCCGGGATAGAATTGGGTCTTTTCTGCTCTCTGTGTGGTTCAGTATCACACCGGGTGGGATGAACGCAGGCCGTGGATAGAATTGGGTCTTTTCTGCTCTCTGTGTGGAACAGTACCACACTGGGTGGGATTAAAACAGGCTGGGGATAGAATTGGGTCCATCCTGCTCTCTGTGTGCGTCAGTGCCACACCGGGTGGAATTGACACAGGCTGGGATAGAATTGGATCCATCCTGTTCTCTGTGTGGGTCAGTGCCACACCGGGTGGAATTAAAAAATGCTTTGATAGAATTAGGTCTTTCCTGATTTATGTGTGGGTCAGTACCACACCGGGTGTGATTAACACAGGACATGGATAGAATTGGGTCTTCCTGCGCTCTTTGTGTGTCAGTACCACACCGGGTGGGATTAACACAGGCCGGGATAGAATTGGGTCTTTCCTGCTCACTGTGTGGTTCAGTGCCACACCGGGTGGGATTAACACAGGCTGGGGATAGAATTGCGTCTTTCCTGCTCTCTGTGTGGGTCAGTACCACACCGGGTGGGATTAACACAGGCCGGGATTGAATTGGGTCTTTCCCGCTCTCTGTGTGGGTCAGTACCAAACAGGGTGGGATTTACGCAGTCCGGGATAGAATTGGGTATTCCCTGCTCTCTGTGTGGGTCACTTCCACACCGGGTGGGATTTACGCAGTCCGGGATAGAATTGGGTATTCCCTGCTCTCTGTGTGGGTCACTTCCACACTGGGTGGGATTAACACAAACTGGGGACACAATTGAATCTTTGCTGCTCTCTGTGTCGGTCAGTACGATACTGGGTGGGATTAACATAGGCCGGGGATAGAATTGGGTCTTTCCTGCACTATGTGTGGGTCAGTACTTAACCGGGTGGGATTAACACATTCCTGGGATAGAATTGGGTCTTTCCTGCTCTCGGTGTGGGTCAGTTCCACACCGGCTGGGATTAAGACAGGCTGGGGACAGAATTGGGTCTTTCCTGCTCTCTGTGTGGGTCAGTACCACACCGGGTGGGATTAACACAGGCTGGGGACAGAATTGGGTCTTTGCTGCTCTCTGTGTGGGTCAGTACCACACCGGGTGGGATTAAGACAGGCTGGGGATAGAATTGCATCTTTCTTGCTCTCTGTGTGTGTCTGTACCAAACCGGCTGGCATTAACACAGTCCAAGGACAGAATTGGGTCTATCCTGTTGTCTCTGTGGGTCAGTACCACACCTGGAGGGATTAACACAGGCCGGGGACAGAATTGGGTCTTTCCTGCTCTCTGTGTGGGACAGCACCACACCGGGTGGGAATAACACAGGCGGGGGATAGAATTGAATCTTTCCTGATTTCTGTGTGGTTCAGTACCACACCGGGTGGGATTAACACAGAGCGGGGATAGAATTGGGTCTTTCCTGCTCTCTGCGTGGGTCATTAGCACGCCGGGTGGGAATAACACAGGCCGGGGATAGAATTGGGTCTTTCCTGCTCTCGGTGTGGGTCAGTTCCTCACCTGGTGGGATTAACACAGGCCGGGGATAGAACTGAATCTTTCCTGCTCTCTGTGTGGGTCAGTACCACACCGGCTGGGATTCAGACAGGCTGGGGACAGAATTGGGTCTTTCCTGCTCTCTGTGTGGGTCAGTACCACACCGGGTGGGATTAACACAGGCTGGGGACAGAATTGGGTCTTTGCTGCTCTCTGTGTGGGTCAGTACCACACCGGGTGGGATTAACACAGACTGGGGATAGAATTGGGTCTTTCCTGCTCTCTGTGTAGTTCTGTACCACACCGGGTGGGATTAACAGACTGGGGATGGAATTGAATCTTTTCTGATTTTTGTGTGGGTCAGTACCACACCGGGTGGGATTAACAACGGCCGGGGATAGAATTGGTCTTTCCTGCTCTCTGTGTGGTTCAGTACCACACTGGGTGGGATTAACAAAGACCGGGGATAGAATTGAATCTTTCCTGATTTTTGTGTGGGTCAGTACCACACCGGGTGGGATTAACACAGGCCGGGGATAGAATTGGTCTTTCCTGCTCTCTGTGTGGTTCAGTACCACACTGGGTGGGATTAACAAAGACCGGGGATAGAATTGAATCTTTCCTGATTTTTGTGTGGGTCAGTACCACACCGGGTGGGATTAACAACGGCCAGGGATAGAATTGTGCCCATCCTGCTCTCTGCGTCGGTCAGTACCACACCGGCGGGGATTAACACAGGCCGGGAACAGAATTGGGTCTTTTCTGCTCTCTGTGTGGGTCAGTACCACACCGGCGGGGATTAACACAGACTGGGGATAGAATTGAATCTTTCCTGATTTCTGTGTGGGTCAGTACCACACCAGGTGGGATTAACACTGCCTGGGGATAGAATTGAATCATTCCTGATTTGTGAGTGGGTCAGTACCACACCGGCTGGGAATAACACAGGCCGGGGAAAGAATTGGGTCTTTCCTGCTCTCTGTGTGGGTCAGTACAACACCGGGTGGGATTAACACAGAACGGGGATAGAATTGGGTCTTTCCTGCTCTCTGTCTGGGTCAGTACCACACTGGGTGGGATTAACACAGACCGGGGATAGAATTGAATCTTTCCTGATTTTTGTGTGGGTCAGTACCACACCGGGTGGGATTCACACAGGCTGGGGACACAATTGGGTCTTTGCTGCTCTCTGTGTCGGTCAGTACGACACTGGGTGGGATTAACATAGGCCGGGGATAGAATTGGGTCTTTCCTGCTCTATGTGTGGGTCAGTACTTAACCGGGTGGGATTAACACGTTCCTGGGATAGAATTGGGTGTTTCCTGCTCTCGGTGTGGGTCAGTTCCACACCGGGTGGAATTAACACAGGCCGGTGATAAAATTGAATCTTTCCTGCTCTATGTGTGGGTCAGTAATTAACCAGGTGGGAATAACACATTCCTGGGATAGAATTGGGTCCTTCCTGCTCTCGGTGTGGGTCAGTTCCACACCGGGTGGGATTAAGACAGGCTGGGGACAGAATTGGGTCTTTGCTGCTCTCGGTGTGGGTCAGTAGCAAACCGGGTGGGATTAAGACAGGCTGGGGACAGAATTGGGTCTTTCCTGCTCTCTGTGTGGGTCAGTACCAAACCGGGTGGGATTAACACAGGCCGGGGATAGAATTGCATCTTTCTTGCTCTCTGTGTGGGTCTGTACCAAACCGGCTGGCATTAACACAGTCCAAGGACAGAATTGGGTCTATCCTGCTGTCTGTGTGGGTCAGTACCACACCTGGAGGGATTAACACAGGCCGGGGATAGAATTGGGACTTTCCTGCTCTCTGTGTGGGACAGCACCACACCGGGTGGGAATAACAGAGGCGGGGGATAGAATTGAATTTTTCCTGATTTCTGTGTGGTTCAGCACCACACCGGGTGGGATTAACACAGAGCGGGGATAGAATTGGGTCTTTCCTGCTCTCTGTGTGGTTCAGTACCGCACTGGGTGGGATTAACACAGACCGGGGATAGAATTGAATCTTTCCTGATTTTTGTGTGGGTCAGTACCACACCGGGTGGGATTAACACAGACCGGGGATAGAATTGGGTCTTTCCTGCTCTCTGTGTGGGTCAGTAGCACGCCGGGTGGGAATAACACAGGCCGGGGATAGAATTGGGTCTTTCCCGCTCTCTGTGAGGGTCAGTACCACACCGGGTGGAATTAACACAGACTGGGGATAGAATTGGGTCTTTCCTGCTCTCTGTGTAGTTCTGTACCACACCGGGTGGGATTAACAGACTGGGGATGGAATTGAATCTTTTCTGATTTTTGTGTGGGTCAGTACCACACCGGGTGGGATTAACAATGGCCGGGGATAGAATTGGGTCTTTCCTGCTCTCTGTGTGTGTCAGTACCACACTGGGTGGGATTAACAAAGACCGGGGATAGAATTGAATCTTTCCTGATTTTTGTGTGGGTCAGTACCACACCGGGTGGTATTAACAACGGCCAGGGATAGATTTGGGCCAATCCTGCTCTCTGCGTCGGACAGTACCACACCGGCGGGGATTAACACAGGCCGGGAACAGAATTGGGTTTTTTCTGAACTCTGTGTGGGTCAGTACCACACCGGCGGGGATTGACACAGACTGGGGATTGAATTGAATCTTTCCTGATTTGTGAGTGTTTCAGTACCACACCAGCTGGGAATAACACAGGCCGGGGATAGAATTGGGTCTTTCCTGCTCTCTGTGTGGTTCAGTACCGCACTGGGTGGGATTAACACAGACCGGGGATAGAATTGAATCTTTCCTGATTTTTGTGTGGGTCAGTACCACACCGGGTGGGATTAACACAGGCTGGGAGAGAACTGGGGCCATCCTGCTCTCTGTGTGGGTCAGTACCACTCCGGGTGGGATTATCAGTTGCTGGGGATAGAATTGCGTCTTTCCTGCTCTATGTGTGGGTCAGTGGCACTCCAAGTGGGATTAACACAGTCCGGGAATAAAACTGGGTCTTTCCTGATTTCTGTGTGGGTCAGTACCAGACCGGGTGAGATTAACACACGCCGGGGATAGAATTGGGTCTTTCCTGCTCTCTGTATGGGTCAGTTCCACACCAGGTGTAATTAACACAGGCCGGGGATAGAATTGGATCTTTCCTGATTTTTGTGTGGGTCAGTACCACACCGGGTGGGATTAACAACGGCCGGGGATAGAATTGGGCACATCCTGCTCTCTGCGTCGGTCAGTACCACACCGGCGGGGATTAACACAGACTGGGGATTGAATTGAATCTTTCCTGATTTCTGTGTGGGTCATTACCACACTAGGTGGGATTAACACTGACTGGGGATAGAATTGAATCATTCCTGATTTGTGAGTGGGTCAGTACCACACCAGCTGGGAATAACAAAGGCCGGGAATAGAATTGGGTCTTTCCTGCTCTCTGTGTGGGTCAGTACAACACCGGGTGGGATTAACACAGACCGGGGATAGAATTGAATCTTTCCTGATTTTTGTGTGGGTCAGTACCACACCGGGTGGGATTAACAACGGCCGGGGATAGAATTGGGCCCATCCCGCTCTCTGTGTCGGTCAGTACCACACCGGCGGGGATTAACACAGACTGGGGATTGAATTGAATCTTTCCTGATTTCTGTGTGGGTCATTACCACACTAGGTGGGATTAACACTGACTGGGGATAGAATTGAATCATTCCTGATTTGTGAGTGGGTCAGTACCACACCAGCTGGGAATAACACAGGCCGGGGACAGAATTGGGACTTTCTTGCTCTCTGTGTGGGTCAGTACAACACCGGGTGGGATTAACACAGAACGGGGATAGAATTGGGTCTTTCCTGCTCTCTGTGTGGTTCAGTACCACACTGGGTGGGATTAACACAGACCAGGGATAGAATTGAATCTTTCCTGATTTTTGTGTGGGTCAGTACCACACTGGGTGGGATTAACACAGGCTGGGAGAGAATTGGGGCCATCCTGCTCTCTGTGTGGGTCAGTACCACACCGGGTGGGATTATCAGTTGCTGGGGATAGAATTGTGTCTTTCCTGCTCTGTGTGTGGGTCAGTAGCACACCAAGTGTTATTAACACAGGCCGGGGATAAAACTGGGTCTTTCCTGATTTCTGTGTGGATCAGTACCAGACCGGGTGAGATTAACACAGACCGGGGATAGAATTGGGTCTTTCCTGCTCTCTGTATAGGTCATTACCACACCAGGTGGGATTAACACAGGCCGGGGATAAAACTGGGTATTTCCTGATTTCTGTGTGGGTCAGTACCAGACCGGGTGAGATTAACACATGCTGGGGATAGAATTGGGTCTTTCCTGATCTCTGTGCCTTGGTCAGGACCACAGCGGGTGGGATTAACACAGGCCGGGGATGGAATTGGGTCTTTCCTGCTCTCTGCGCGGTTCAGTACCAAACAGGGTGGGATTTACGCAGTCCGGGATAGAATTGTGTATTCCCTGCTCTCTGTGTGGGTCACTTCCACACCGGGTGGGATTAACACAAGCTGGGGACACAATTGAATCTTTGCTGCTCTCTGTGTCGGTCAGTACGATACTGGGTGGGATTAACATAGGCCGGGGATAGAATTGGGTCTTTCCTGCACTATGTGTGGGTCAGTACTTAACCGGGTGGGATTAACACATTCCTGGGATAGAATTGGGTCTTTCCTGCTCTCGGTGTGGGTCAGTTCCACACCTGGTGGGATTAACACATGCCGGGGATAGAACTGAATCTTTCCTGCTCTCTGTGTGGGTCAGTACCACACCGGCTGGGATTCAGACAGGCTGGGGACAGAATTGGGTCTTTCCTGCTCTCTGTGTGGGTCAGTACCACACCGGGTGGGATTCAGACAGGCTGGGGACAGAATTGGGTCTTTCCTGCTCTCTGTGTGGGTCAGTACCACACCGGGTGGGATTAAGACAGGCTGGGGATAGAATTGCATCTTTCTTGCTCTCTGTGTGTGTCTGTACCAAACCGGCTGGCATTAACACAGTCCAAGGACAGAATTGGGACTATCCTGCTGTCTCTGTGGGTCAGTACCACACCTGGAGGGATTAACACAGGCCGGGGACAGAATTGGGTCTTTCCTGCTCTCTGTGTGGGACAGCACCACACCGGGTGGGAATAACACAGGCCGGGGACAGAATTGGGTCTTTCCTGCTCTCTGTGTGGGACAGCACCACACCGGGTGGGAATAACACAGGCGGGGGATAGAATTGAATCTTTCCTGATTTCTGTGTGGTTCAGCACCACACCGGGTGGGATTAACACAGAGCGGGGATAGAATTGGGTCTTTCCTGCTCTCTGCGTGGGTCATTAGCACGCTGGGTGGGAATAACACAGGCCGGGGATAGAATTGGGTCTTTCCTGCTCTCTGTGAGGGTCAGTACCACACCGGGTGGAATTAACACAGACTGGGGATAGAATTGGGTATTTCCTGCTCTCTGTGAGGGTCAGTACCACACCGGGTGGGATTAACACAGACTGGGGATAGAATTGGGTCTTTCCTGCTCTCTGTGTAGTTCTGTACCACACCGGGTGGGATTAACAGACTGGGGATAGAATTGAATCTTTTCTGATTTTTGTGTGGGTCAGTACCACACCGGGTGGGATTAACAACGGCCGGGGATAGAATTGGTCTTTCCTGCTCTCTGTGTGGTTCAGTACCACACTGGGTGGGATTAACAAAGACCGGGGATAGAATTGAATCTTTCCTGATTTTTGTGTGGGTCAGTACCACACCGGGTGGGATTAACAACGGACAGGGATAGAATTGTGCCCATCTTGCTCTCTGCGTCGGTCAGTACCACACCGGCGGGGATTAACACAGGCCGGGAACAGAACTGGGTCTTTTCTGCTCTCTCTGTGGGTCAGTACCACACCGGGTGGGATTAACACAGGCCGGGGATAGAATTGGGTCTTTCCTGCTCTCTGTGAGGGTCAGTACCACACCGGGTGGGATTAACACAGACTGGGGATAGAATTGGGTCTTTCCTGCTCTCTGTGTAGTTCTGTACCACACCGGGTGGGATTAACAGACTGGGGATGGAATTGAATCTTTTCTGATTTTTGTTTGGGTCAGTACCACACCGGGTGGGATTAACAACGGCCGGGGATAGAATTGGTCTTTCCTGCTCTCTGTGTGGTTCAGTACCACACTGGGTGGGATTAACAAAGACCGGGGATAGAATTGAATCTTTCCTGATTTTTGTGTGGGTCAGTACCACACCGGGTGGGATTAACAACGGCCAGGGATAGAATTGTGCCCATCCTGCTCTCTGCGTCGGTCAGTACCACACCGGCGGGGATTAACACAGGCCGGGAACAGAATTGGGTCTTTTCTGCTCTCTGTCTGGGTCAGTACCACACCGGCGGGGATTAACACAGACTGGGGATAGAATTGAATCTTTCATGATTTCTGTGTGGGTCAGTACCACACCGGGTGGGATTAACACTGCCTGGGGATAGAATTGAATCATTCCTGATTTGTGAGTGGGTCAGTACCACACCGGCTGGGAATAACACAGGCCGGGGAAAGAATTGGGTCTTTCCTGCTCTCTGTGTGGGTCAGTACAACACCGGGTGGGATTAACACAGAACGGGGATAGAATTGGGTCTTTCCTGCTCTCTGTCTGGGTCAGTACCACACTGGGTGGGATTAACACAGACCGGGGATAGAATTGAATCTTTCCTGATTTTTGTGTGGGTCAGTACCACACCGGGTGGGATTCACACAGGCTGGGGACACAATTGGGTCTTTGCTGCTCTCTGTGTCGGTCAGTACGACACTGGGTGGGATTAACATAGGCCGGGGATAGAATTGGGTCTTTCCTGCTCTATGTGTGGGTCAGTACTTAACCGGGTGGGATTAACACGTTCCTGGGATAGAATTGGGTGTTTCCTGCTCTCGGTGTGGGTCAGTTCCACAACGGGTGGAATTAACACAGGCCGGTGATAGAATTGAATCTTTCCTGCTCTATGTGTGGGTCAGTAATTAACCAGGTGGGAATAACACATTCCTGGGATAGAATTGGTTCTTTGCTGCTCTCGGTGTGGGTCAGTAGCAAACCGGGTGGGATTAAGACAGGCTGGGGACAGAATTGGGTCTTTCCTGCTCTCTGTGTGGGTCAGTACCAAACCGGGTGGGATTAACACAGGCCGGGGATAGAATTGCATCTTTCTTGCTCTCTGTGTGGGTCTGTACCAAACCGGCTGGCATTAACACAGTCCAAGGACAGAATTGGGTCTATCCTGCTGTCTGTGTGGGTCAGTACCACACCTGGAGGGATTAACACAGGCCGGGGATAGAATTGGGACTTTCCTGCTCTCTGTGTGGGACAGCACCACACCGGGTGGGAATAACAGAGGCGGGGGATAGAATTGAATATTTCCTGATTTCTGTGTGGTTCAGCACCACACCGGGTGGGATTAACACAGACCGGGGATAGAATTGGGTCTTTCCTGCTCTCTGTGTGGGTCAGTAGCACGCCGGGTGGGAATAACACAGGCCGGGGATAGAATTGGGTCTTTCCCGCTCTCTGTGAGGGTCAGTACCACACCGGGTGGAATTAACACAGACTGGGGATAGAATTGGGTCTTTCCTGCTCTCTGTGTAGTTCTGTACCACACCGGGTGGGATTAACAGACTGGGGATGGAATTGAATCTTTTCTGATTTTTGTGTGGGTCAGTACCACACCGGGTGGGATTAACAATGGCCGGGGATAGAATTGGGTCTTTCCTGCTCTCTGTGTGTGTCAGTACCACACTGGGTGGGATTAACAAAGACCGGGGATAGAATTGAATCTTTCCTGATTTTTGTGTGGGTCAGTACCACACCGGGTTGGATTAACAACGGCCAGGGATAGATTTGGGCCAATCCTGCTCTCTGCGTCGGACAGTACCACACCGGCGGGGATTAACACAGGCCGGGAACAGAATTGGGTTTTTTCTGAACTCTGTGTGGGTCAGTACCACACCGGCGGGGATTGACACAGACTGGGGATTGAATTGAATCTTTCCTGATTTGTGAGTGTTTCAGTACCACACCAGCTGGGAATAACACAGGCCGGGGATAGAATTGGGTCTTTCCTGCTCTCTGTGTGGTTCAGTACCGCACTGGGTGGGATTAACACAGACCGGGGATAGAATTGAATCTTTCCTGATTTTTGTGTGGGTCAGTACCACACCGGGTGGGATTAACACAGGCTGGGAGAGAACTGGGGCCATCCTGCTCTCTGTGTGGGTCAGTACCACTCCGGGTGGGATTATCAGTTGCTGGGGATAGAATTGCGTCTTTCCTGCTCTATGTGTGGGTCAGTGGCACTCCAAGTGGGATTAACACAGTCCGGGGATAAAACTGGGTCTTTCCTGATTTCTGTGTGGGTCAGTACCAGACCGGGTGAGATTAACACACGCCGGGGATAGAATTGGGTCTTTCCTGCTCTCTGTGTGGGTCAGTACCAAACCGGGTGGGATTAACACAGGCCGGGGATAGAATTGCATCTTTCTTGCTCTCTGTGTGGGTCTGTACCAAACCGGCTGGCATTAACACAGTCCAAGGACAGAATTGGGTCTATCCTGCTGTCTGTGTGGGTCAGTACCACACCTGGAGGGATTAACACAGGCCGGGGATAGAATTGGGACTTTCCTGCTCTCTGTGTGGGACAGCACCACACCGGGTGGGAATAACAGAGGCGGGGGATAGAATTGAATATTTCCTGATTTCTGTGTGGTTCAGCACCACACCGGGTGGGATTAACACAGACCGGGGATAGAATTGGGTCTTTCCTGCTCTCTGTGTGGGTCAGTAGCACGCCGGGTGGGAATAACACAGGCCGGGGATAGAATTGGGTCTTTCCCGCTCTCTGTGAGGGTCAGTACCACACCGGGTGGAATTAACACAGACTGGGGATAGAATTGGGTCTTTCCTGCTCTCTGTGTAGTTCTGTACCACACCGGGTGGGATTAACAGACTGGGGATGGAATTGAATCTTTTCTGATTTTTGTGTGGGTCAGTACCACACCGGGTGGGATTAACAATGGCCGGGGATAGAATTGGGTCTTTCCTGCTCTCTGTGTGTGTCAGTACCACACTGGGTGGGATTAACAAAGACCGGGGATAGAATTGAATCTTTCCTGATTTTTGTGTGGGTCAGTACCACACCGGGTTGGATTAACAACGGCCAGGGATAGATTTGGGCCAATCCTGCTCTCTGCGTCGGACAGTACCACACCGGCGGGGATTAACACAGGCCGGGAACAGAATTGGGTTTTTTCTGAACTCTGTGTGGGTCAGTACCACACCGGCGGGGATTGATACAGACTGGGGATTGAATTGAATCTTTCCTGATTTGTGAGTGTTTCAGTACCACACCAGCTGGGAATAACACAGGCCGGGGATAGAATTGGGTCTTTCCTGCTCTCTGTGTGGTTCAGTACCGCACTGGGTGGGATTAACACAGACCGGGGATAGAATTGAATCTTTCCTGATTTTTGTGTGGGTCAGTACCACACCGGGTGGGATTAACACAGGCTGGGAGAGAACTGGGGCCATCCTGCTCTCTGTGTGGGTCAGTACCACTCCGGGTGGGATTATCAGTTGCTGGGGATAGAATTGCGTCTTTCCTGCTCTATGTGTGGGTCAGTGGCACTCCAAGTGGGATTAACACAGTCCGGGGATAAAACTGGGTCTTTCCTGATTTCTGTGTGGGTCAGTACCAGACCGGGTGAGATTAACACACGCCGGGGATAGAATTGGGTCTTTCCTGCTCTCTGTATGGGTCAGTTCCACACCAGGTGTAATTAACACAGGCCGGGGATAGAATTGGATTTTTCCTGATTTTTGTGTGGGTCAGTACCACACCGGGTGGGATTAACAACGGCCTGGGATAGAATTGGGCACATCCTGCTCTCTGCGTCGGTCAGTACCACACCGGCGGGGATTAACACAGACTGGGGATTGAATTGAATCTTTCCTGATTTCTGTGTGGGTCAGTACCACACCGGCGGGGATTAACACAGACTGGGGATTGAATTGAATCTTTCCTGATTTCTGTGTGGGTCAGCACCACACCAGGTGGGATTAACACTGACTGGGGATAGAATTGAATCATTCCTGAATTGTGAGTGGGTCAGTACCACACCAGCTGGGAATAACAAAGGCCGGGAATAGAATTGGGTCTTTCCTGCTCTCTGTGTGGGTCAGTACAACACCGGGTGGGATTAACACAGACCGGGGATAGAATTGAATCTTTCCTGATTTTTGTGTGTGTCAGTACCACACCGGGTGGGATTAACAACGGCCGGGATAGAATTGGGCCCATCCCGCTCTCTGTGTCGGTCAGTACCACACCGGCGGGGATTAACACAGACTGGGGATTGAATTGAATCTTTCCTGATTTCTGTGTGGGTCATTACCACACTAGGTGGGATTAACACTGACTGGGGATAGAATTGAATCATTCCTGATTTGTGAGTGGGTCAGTACCACACCAGCTGGGAATAACACAGGCCGGGGACAGAATTGGGACTTTCTTGCTCTCTGTGTGGGTCAGTACAACACCGGGTGGGATTAACACAGAACGGGGATAGAATTGGGTCTTTCCTGCTCTCTGTGTGGTTCAGTACCACACTGGGTGGGATTAACACAGACCAGGGATAGAATTGAATCTTTCCTGATTTTTGTGTGGGTCAGTACCACACCGGGTGGGATTAACACAGGCTGGGAGAGAATTGGGGCCATCCTGCTCTCTGTGTGGGTCAGTACCACACCGGGTGGGATTATCAGTTGCTGGGGATAGAATTGTGTCTTTCCTGCTCTGTGTGTGGGTCAGTAGCACACCAAGTGTTATTAACACAGGCCGGGGATAAAACTGGGGCTTTCCTGATTTCTGTGTGGATCAGTACCAGACCGGGTGAGATTAACACAGACCAGGGATAGAATTTGATCTTTCCTGCTCTCTGTATAGGTCATTACCACACCAGGTGGGATTAACACAGGCCGGGGATAAAACTGGGTATTTCCTGATTTCTGTGTGGGTCAGTACCAGACCGGGTGAGATTAACACATGCTGGGGATAGAATTGGGTCTTTCCTGATCTCTGTGCCTTGGTCAGGACCACAGCGGGTGGGATTAACACAGGCCGGGGATGGAATTGGGTCTTTCCTGCTCTCTGCGCGGTTCAGTACCACACTGGGTGGGATTAGCACAGGCCGGGAATAGAATTGGGTCTTTCCTGCTCCCTGTGTGGGTCAGTACCACACCGGGTGGGATTAACACAGGCCGGGGATAGAATTGGGTCTTTCCAGCTCTCTGTGTGGGTCAGTACCACACCGGGTGGGATTAACACAGGCCGGGGATAGAATTGGGTCTTTCCTGCTCACTGTGTGGGTCAGTACCACACCGGATGGGATTAACACAGGCCGGAATAGAATTGGGTATTTTCTGCTCTCTGTGTGTGTCAGTACCACACCGGGTGAGATTAAAACAGGCTGGGGATAGAATTGGGTCTTTCCTGCTCTCTGTGTGGTTCAGTACCACACCGGGAGGGATTAACGCAGGATGGGATGGAATTGTGTCTTCCCACTCTCTGTGTGGGTCAGTACCACACCGGGAGGGATTAACGCAGGCCGGGATAGAATTGTGTCTATCCTGCTCTCTGTGTGGGCGGGAAACACACCGGGTGGGATTAACACAGGATGGGATAGAATTGGGTCTACCCACTCTCTGTGTGGGTCAGTACCACACCGGGTCGGATTAACACCGACTGGGGATAAAATGGAAACTTTCCTGATTTTTGTGTGGGTCAGTACCACACCGGGTGGGATTAACAACGGCCGAGGATAGAATTGGGCCCATCCTGCTCTCTGCGTCGGTCAGTACCACACCGGCGGGGATTAACACAGACTGGGGATTGAAGTGAATCTTTCCTGATTTCTGTGTGGGTCAGTACCACACCAGCTGGGAATAACACAGGCCGGGGATAGAATTGAATCTTTCCTGATTTCTGTGTGGGTCTGTCCCACACCAGGTGGGATTAACACTGACTGGGGATAGAATTGAATCATTCCTCATTTGTGAGTGGGTCAGTACCACACCAGCTGGGAATAACACAGGCCAGGAACAGAATTGGGACTTTCCTGCTCTCTGTGTGGGTCTGTACCAAACCGGGTGGGATTTACACAGAACGGGGATAGAATTGGGTCTTTCCTGCTCTCTGTGTGGGTCTGTACCAAACAGGCTAGCATTAACACAGTCCAAGGACAGAATTGGGTCTAACCTACTGTCTGTGTGGGTCAGTACCACACCCGGAGGGATTAACACAGGCCGGGGATAGAATTGGGTCTTTCCTGCTCTCTGTGTGTGACAGCACCACACCGGGTGGGAATAACACAGGTGGGGGACAGAATTGAATCTTTCCTGATTTCTGTGTGGTTCAGTACCACACCGGGTGGGATTAACACAGACCGGGGATAGAATTGGGTCTTTCCTGCTCACTGTGTGGGTCAGTACCACACCGGATGGGATTAACACAGGCCGGAATAGAATTGGGTATTTTCTGCTCTCTGTGTGTGTCAGTACCACACCGGGTGAGATTAAAACAGGCTGGGGATAGAATTGGGTCTTTCCTGCTCACTGTGTGGGTCAGTACCACACCGGATGGGATTAACACAGGCCGGAATAGAATTGGGTATTTTCTGCTCTCTGTGTGTGTCAGTACCACACCGGGTGAGATTAAAACAGGCTGGGGATAGAATTGGGTCCTTCCTGCTCTCTGTGTGGTTCAGTACCACATCGGGAGGGATTAACACAGGCTGCGGAAAGAATTGAATCGTTTCTGCTCTCTGTGTGGGGCAGTACCACACCGGGAGGGATTAACACAGGCCGGGATAGAATTGGGTCTATCCTGCTCTCTGTGTGGGTCATTACCACACTGGGTGGGATGAACATAGGCCGGGGATAGAATTGAATCTTTCCTGCTCTCTGTGTGGGTCAGTACCACACTGGGTGGGATTAACACAGGCTGGGATAGAATTGTGTCTATCCTGCTCTCTGTGTGGGCAGGAAACACACCGGGTGGGATTAACACAGGATGGGATAGAATTGGGTCTACCCACTCTCTGTGTGGGTCAGTACCACACCGGGTGGGATTAACACAGGCCGGGATAGAATTGGGTCTACCCACTCTCTGTGTGGGTCAGTACCACACCGGGTGGGATTAACACCGACTGGGGATAAAATGGAAACTTTCCTGATTTCTGTGAGGGTGAGTACCACACCGGGTGGGATTAACAACGGCCGGGGATAGAATTGGGCCCATCCTGCTCTCTGTGTCTGTCAGTACCACACCGGCGGGGATTAACACAGACTGGGGATTGAAGTGAATCTTTCCTGATTTCTGTGTGGGTCTGTGCCACACCAGGTGGGATTAACACTGACTGGGGATAGAATTGAATCATTCCTCATTTGTGAGTGGGTCAGTACCACACCAGCTGGGAATAACACAGGCCAGGAACAGAATTGGGACTTTCCTGCTCTCTGTGTGGGTCTGTACCAAACCGGCTAGCATTAACACAGTCCAAGGACAGAATTGGGTCTATCCTGCTGTCTGTGTGGGTCAGTACCACACCCGGAGGGATTAACACAGGCCGGGGATAGAATTGGGTCTTTGCTGCTCTCTGTGTGTGACAGCACCACACCGGGTGGGAATAACAGAGGCGGGGGATAGAATTGAATCTTTCCTGATTTCTGTGTGGTTCAGTAACACACCGGGTGGGATTAACACAGACCGGGGATAGAATTGGGTCTTTCCTGCTCTCTGTGTGGGTCAGTAGCACGCCGGGTGGGAATAACACAGGCCGGGGATAGAATTGGGTCTTTCCCACTCTCTGTGAGGGTCAGTACCACACCGGGTGGGATTAACACAGACTGGGGATAGAATTGGGTCTTTCCTGTTCTCTGTGTAGTTCTGTACCACACCGGGTGGGATTAACAGACTGGGGATGGAATTGAATCTTGTCTGATTTTTGTGTGCGTCAGTACCACACCGGGTGGGATTAACAATGGCCGGGGATAGAATTGGGTCTTTTTTGCTCTCTGTGTGGGTCAGTACCACACTGGGTGGGATTAACAAAGACCGGGGATAGAATGGAATCTTTCCTGATTTTTGTGTGGGTCAGTACCACACAGGGTGGGATTAACAACGGCCGGGGATAGAATTGGGCCCATCCTGCTCTCTGCGTCGGTCAGTACCACACCGGCGGGGATTAACACAGACTGGGGATTGAATTGAATCTTTCCTGATTTCCGTGTGGGTTAGTACCACACCGGCGGGGATTAACACAGACTGGGGATTGAATTGAATCTTTCCTGATTTCTGTGTGGGTCAGTACCACACCAGGTGGGATTAACACTGACTGGGGATAGAATTGAATCATTCCTGATTTGTGAGTGTTTCAGTACCACACCAGCAGGGAATAACACAGGCCGGGGATAGAATTGGGTCTTTCCTGCTCTCTGTGTGGCTCAGTACCGCACTGGGTGGGATTAACACAGACCGGGGATAGAATTGGGTCTTTCATGCTCTCTGTGTGGTTCAGCACCACACTGGGTGGGATTAACACAGACCGGGGATAGAATTGGGTCTTTCATGCTCTCTGTGTGGTTCAGCACCGCACTGGGTGGGATTAACACAGACCGGGGATAGAATTGGGTCTTTCCTGCTCTCTATGTGGCTCAGTACAACACCGGGTGGGATTAACACAGACCGGGGATAGAATTGAATCTTTCCTGATTTTTGTGTGGGTCAGTACCACACCGGGTGGGATTAACACAGGCTGGGAGAGCATTGGGGCCGTCCTGCTCTCTGTGTGGGACAGTACAACACCGGGTGGGATTAACACAGACCAGGGATAGAATTGAATCTTTCCTGATTTTTGTGTGGGTCAGTACCACACCGGGTGGGATTAACACAGGCTGGGAGAGAATTGGGGCCGTCCTGCTCTCTGTGTGGGGCAGTACCACACCGGGTGGGATTATCAGTTGCTGGGGATTGAATTGCGTCTTTCCTGCTCTATGTGTGGGTCAGTGGCACTCCAAGTGGGATTAACACAGTCCGGGGATAAAACTGGGTCTTTCCTGATCTCTGTGTGGGTCAGTACCAGACCGGGTGAGATTAACACATGCTGGGGATTGAATTGGGTCTTTCCTGATCTCTGTGCCTTGGTCAGGACCACAGCGGGTGGGATCAACACAGGCCGGGGATGGAATTGGGTCTTTCCTGCTCTCTGTGCGGGTCAGTACCACACTGGGTGGGATTAGCACAGGCCGGGAATAGAATTGGGTCTTTCCTGCTCTCTGTGTCGGTCAGTACCACACCGGGTGGGATTAACACAGGCTGGGGATAGAATTGGGTCTTTCCTGCTCACTGTGTGGGGCAGTACCACGCCGGGGGGGATTAACACAGGATGGGATGGAATTGTGTCTTCCCACTCTCTGTGTGGGTCAGTACCACACCGGGAGGGATTAACACAGGCCGGGATAGAATTGGGTCTATCCTGCTCTCTGTGTGGGTCATTACCACACTGGGTGGGATGAACATAGGCCGGGGATAGAATTGAATCTTTCCTGCTCTCTGTGTGGGTCAGTACCACACTGGGTGGGATTAACACAGGCTGGGATAGAATTGTGTCTATCCTGCTCTCTGTGTGGGCAGGAAACACACCGGGTGGGATTAACACAGGATGGGATAGAATTGGGTCTACCCACTCTCTGTGTGGGTCAGTACCACACCGGGTGGGATTAACACCGACTGGGGATAAAATGGAAACTTTCCTGATTTCTGTGAGGGTGAGTACCACACCGGGTGGGATTAACAACGGCCGGGGATAGAATTGGGCCCATCCTGCTCTCTGTGTCTGTCAGTACCACACTGGGTGGGATTAACACAGGCCGGGGATAGAATTGGGTCTTTCCTGCTCTCTGTGTGGGTCTTTACCACACCGGGTGGGATTAACACAGGCTGGGGAAAGAATTGTGTCTTTCCTGCTCACTGTGTGGGTCAGTACCACACCGGATGGAATTAACACAGGCCGGAATAGAATTGGGTATTTTCTGCTCTCTGTGTGTGTCAGTACCACACCGGGTGAGATTAAAACAGGCTGGGGATAGATTTGGGCCTTTTCTGCTCTCTGTGTGGTTCAGTACCACATCGGGAGGGATTAACACAGGCTGGGGAAAGAATTGAATCGTTTCTGCTCTCTGTGTGGGGCAGTACCACACCGGGGGGGATTAACACAGGATGGGATGGAATTGTGTCTTCCCACTCTCTGTGTGGGTCAGTACCACACCGGGTGGGATTAACACAGGCCGGGATAGAATTGGGTCCATCCTGCTCTCTGTGTGGGTCAGTACCACACTGGGTGGGATTAACATAGGCCGGGGATAGAATTGAATCTTTCCTGCTCTCTGTGTGGGTCAGTACCACACCGGGTGGGATTAACACAGGCCGGGATAGAATTGTGTCTATCCCGCTCTCTGTGTGGGCAGGAAACACACCGGGTGGGATGAACACAGGATGGGATAGAATAGGGTCTACCCACTCTCTGTATGGGTCAGTACCACACCGGGTGGGATTAACACAGGCCGGGATAGAATTGGGTCTTTCCTGCTCTCTGTGTGGGTCAGTACCAAACCGGGTGGGATTAACACAGGCCGGGTACAGAATTGAATCTTTCCTGCTCTCTGTGTGGGTCAGCAGCACACCGGGTGGGATTAACACCGACTGGGGATAAAATGGAAACTTTCCTGATTTCTGTGAGGGTGAGTACCACACCGGGTGGGATTAACAACGGCCGGGGATAGAATTGGGCCCATCCTGCTCTCTGTGTGGGTCAGTACCACACCGGCGGGGATTAACACAGACTGGGGATTGAATTGAATCTTTCCTGATTTCTGTGTGGGTCAGTACCACACCGGCGGGGATTAACACAGACTGGGGATTGAAATGAATCTTTCCTGATTTCTGTGTGGGTCAGTACCACACCAGGTGGGATTAACACTGACTGGGGATAGAATTGAATCATTCCTGATTTGTGAGTGGGTCAGTACCACACCAGCTGGGAATAACACAGGCCGGGGATAGAATTGGGACTTTCCTGCTCTCTGTGTGGGCAGTACAACACCGGGTGGGATTAACACAGAACTGGGATAGAATTGGGTCTTTTCTGCTCTCTGTGTGGTTCAGTACCACACTGGGTGGGATTAACACAGACCGGGGATAGAATTGAATATTTCCTGATTTTTGTGTGGGTCAGTACCACACCGGGTGGGATTAACATAGGCTGGGAGAGAATTGGGGCCATCCTGCTCTCTGTGTGGGTCAGTACCACACCAGGTGGGATTAACACAGGCCGGGGATAAAACTGGGTCTTTCCTGATTTCTGTGTAGGTCAGTACCAGACCGGGTGAGATTAACATATGCTGGGGATAGAATTGGGTCTTTCCTGATCTCTGTGCCTTGGTCAGGACCACAGCGGGTGGGATTAACACAGGCCGGGGATAGAATTGGGTCTTTCCTGCTCACTGTGTGGTTCAGTACCACACCGGATGGGATTAACACAGGCCGGAATAGAATTGGGTATTTTCTGCTCTCTGTTTGTGTCAGTATCACACCGGGTGAGATTAAAACAGGCTGGGGATAGAATTGGGTCCTTCCTGCTCTCTGTGTGGTTCAGTACCACACCGGGTGGGATTAACACAGACCGGGGATAGAATTGGGTCTTTCCTGCTCACTGTGTGGGTCAGTACCACACCGGATGGGATTAACACAGGCCGGAATAGAATTGGATATTTTCTGCTCTCTGTGTGTGTCAGTACCACACCGGGTGAGATTAAAAAAGGCTGGGGATAGAATTGGGTCTTTCCTGCTCTCTGTGTGGTTCAGTACCACATCGGGAGGGATTAACACAGGCTGCGGAAAGAATTGAATCGTTTCTGCTCTCTGTGTGGGGCAGTACCACACCGGGGGGGATTAACACAGGATGGGATAGAATTGTGTCTATGCTGCTCTCTGTGTGGGTCAGTACCACACTGGGTGGGATTAACACAGGCCAGAATAGAATTGTGTCTATCCTGCTCTCTGTGTGGGCAGGAAACACACCGGGTGGGATTAACACAGGATGGGATAGAATTGGGTCCTCCCACTCTCTGTGTGGGTCAGTACCACACCGGGTGGGATTAACACAGGCCGGGATAGAATTGGGTCTTTCCTGCTCTCTGTGTGGGTCAGTACCAAACCGGTTGGGATTAACACAGGCCGGGGACAGAATTGAATATTTCCTGCTCTCTGTGTGGGTCAGCAGCACACCGGGTGGGATTAACACCGACTGGGGATAGAATGGAAACTTTCCTGATTTCTGTGTGGGTGAGTACCACACCGGGTGGGATTAACACCGACTGGTGGCAGAATGGAAACTTTCCTGATTTCTGTGTGGGTCAGTACCACACCGAGTGGGATTAACACAGAACGGAGATAGAATTGAATCTTTCCTGATTTGTGTCTGGGTCAGTACCACACCGGGTGGGATTAACACAGACCGGGGATAGAATTGGGTCTTTCCTGCTCTCTGTGTTGGTCAGTACCACACCGGGTGGAATTAACACAGGCCGGGTATAGAATTGAATCTTTCCTGATTTTTGTGTGGGTCAGTAGCACACCGGGTGGGATTAACACAGGCCGGGGATAGAATTGTGTCTTTCCTGATTTTATGTGGGTCAGTGCCACACCGGGTGGGATTAACACAGGCGGGGGATAGAATTGGGTCGATCCTGCTCTCTGTGTGGGTCAGTACCACACCGGATGGGATTAACACAGGCCGGAATAGAATTGGGTATTTTCTGCTCTCTGTGTGTGTCAGTACCACACCGGGTGAGATTAAAACAGGCTGGGGATAGAATTGGGTCCTTCCTGCTCTCTGTGTGGTTCAGTACCACATCGGGAGGGATTAACACAGGCTGCGGAAAGAATTGAATCGTTTCTGCTCTCTGTGTGGGGCAGTACCACACCGGGAGGGATTAACACAGGCCGGGATAGAATTGGGTCTATCCTGCTCTCTGTGTGGGTCATTACCACACTGGGTGGGATGAACATAGGCCGGGGATAGAATTGAATCTTTCCTGCTCTCTGTGTGGGTCAGTACCACACTGGGTGGGATTAACACAGGCTGGGATAGAATTGTGTCTATCCTGCTCTCTGTGTGGGCAGGAAACACACCGGGTGGGATTAACACAGGATGGGATAGAATTGGGTCTACCCACTCTCTGTGTGGGTCAGTACCACACCGGGTGGGATTAACACAGGCCGGGATAGAATTGGGTCTACCCACTCTCTGTGTGGGTCAGTACCACACCGGGTGGGATTAACACCGACTGGGGATAAAATGGAAACTTTCCTGATTTCTGTGAGGGTGAGTACCACACCGGGTGGGATTAACAACGGCCGGGGATAGAATTGGGCCCATCCTGCTCTCTGTGTCTGTCAGTACCACACCGGCGGGGATTAACACAGACTGGGGATTGAAGTGAATCTTTCCTGATTTCTGTGTGGGTCTGTGCCACACCAGGTGGGATTAACACTGACTGGGGATAGAATTGAATCATTCCTCATTTGTGAGTGGGTCAGTACCACACCAGCTGGGAATAACACAGGCCAGGAACAGAATTGGGACTTTCCTGCTCTCTGTGTGGGTCTGTACCAAACCGGCTAGCATTAACACAGTCCAAGGACAGAATTGGGTCTATCCTGCTGTCTGTGTGGGTCAGTACCACACCCGGAGGGATTAACACAGGCCGGGGATAGAATTGGGTCTTTGCTGCTCTCTGTGTGTGACAGCACCACACCGGGTGGGAATAACAGAGGCGGGGGATAGAATTGAATCTTTCCTGATTTCTGTGTGGTTCAGTAACACACCGGGTGGGATTAACACAGACCGGGGATAGAATTGGGTCTTTCCTGCTCTCTGTGTGGGTCAGTAGCACGCCGGGTGGGAATAACACAGGCCGGGGATAGAATTGGGTCTTTCCCACTCTCTGTGAGGGTCAGTACCACACCGGGTGGGATTAACACAGACTGGGGATAGAATTGGGTCTTTCCTGTTCTCTGTGTAGTTCTGTACCACACCGGGTGGGATTAACAGACTGGGGATGGAATTGAATCTTGTCTGATTTTTGTGTGCGTCAGTACCACACCGGGTGGGATTAACAATGGCCGGGGATAGAATTGGGTCTTTTTTGCTCTCTGTGTGGGTCAGTACCACACTGGGTGGGATTAACAAAGACCGGGGATAGAATTGAATCTTTCCTGATTTTTGTGTGGGTCAGTACCACACAGGGTGGGATTAACAACGGCCGGGGATAGAATTGGGCCCATCCTGCTCTCTGCGTCGGTCAGTACCACACCGGCGGGGATTAACACAGACTGGGGATTGAATTGAATCTTTCCTGATTTCCGTGTGGGTTAGTACCACACCGGCGGGGATTAACACAGACTGGGGATTGAATTGAATCTTTCCTGATTTCTGTGTGGGTCAGTACCACACCAGGTGGGATTAACACTGACTGGGGATAGAATTGAATCATTCCTGATTTGTGAGTGTTTCAGTACCACACCAGCAGGGAATAACACAGGCCGGGGATAGAATTGGGTCTTTCCTGCTCTCTGTGTGGCTCAGTACCGCACTGGGTGGGATTAACACAGACCGGGGATAGAATTGGGTCTTTCATGCTCTCTGTGTGGTTCAGCACCACACTGGGTGGGATTAACACAGACCGGGGATAGAATTGGGTCTTTCATGCTCTCTGTGTGGTTCAGCACCGCACTGGGTGGGATTAACACAGACCGGGGATAGAATTGGGTCTTTCCTGCTCTCTATGTGGCTCAGTACAACACCGGGTGGGATTAACACAGACCGGGGATAGAATTGAATCTTTCCTGATTTTTGTGTGGGTCAGTACCACACCGGGTGGGATTAACACAGGCTGGGAGAGCATTGGGGCCGTCCTGCTCTCTGTGTGGGACAGTACAACACCGGGTGGGATTAACACAGACCAGGGATAGAATTGAATCTTTCCTGATTTTTGTGTGGGTCAGTACCACACCGGGTGGGATTAACACAGGCTGGGAGAGAATTGGGGCCGTCCTGCTCTCTGTGTGGGGCAGTACCACACCGGGTGGGATTATCAGTTGCTGGGGATTGAATTGCGTCTTTCCTGCTCTATGTGTGGGTCAGTGGCACTCCAAGTGGGATTAACACAGTCCGGGGATAAAACTGGGTCTTTCCTGATCTCTGTGTGGGTCAGTACCAGACCGGGTGAGATTAACACATGCTGGGGATTGAATTGGGTCTTTCCTGATCTCTGTGCCTTGGTCAGGACCACAGCGGGTGGGATCAACACAGGCCGGGGATGGAATTGGGTCTTTCCTGCTCTCTGTGCGGGTCAGTACCACACTGGGTGGGATTAGCACAGGCCGGGAATAGAATTGGGTCTTTCCTGCTCTCTGTGTCGGTCAGTACCACACCGGGTGGGATTAACACAGGCTGGGGATAGAATTGGGTCTTTCCTGCTCACTGTGTGGGGCAGTACCACGCCGGGGGGGATTAACACAGGATGGGATGGAATTGTGTCTTCCCACTCTCTGTGTGGGTCAGTACCACACCGGGAGGGATTAACACAGGCCGGGATAGAATTGGGTCTATCCTGCTCTCTGTGTGGGTCATTACCACACTGGGTGGGATGAACATAGGCCGGGGATAGAATTGAATCTTTCCTGCTCTCTGTGTGGGTCAGTACCACACTGGGTGGGATTAACACAGGCTGGGATAGAATTGTGTCTATCCTGCTCTCTGTGTGGGCAGGAAACACACCGGGTGGGATTAACACAGGATGGGATAGAATTGGGTCTACCCACTCTCTGTGTGGGTCAGTACCACACCGGGTGGGATTAACACCGACTGGGGATAAAATGGAAACTTTCCTGATTTCTGTGAGGGTGAGTACCACACCGGGTGGGATTAACAACGGCCGGGGATAGAATTGGGCCCATCCTGCTCTCTGTGTCTGTCAGTACCACACTGGGTGGGATTAACACAGGCCGGGGATAGAATTGGGTCTTTCCTGCTCTCTGTGTGGGTCTTTACCACACCGGGTGGGATTAACACAGGCTGGGGAAAGAATTGTGTCTTTCCTGCTCACTGTGTGGGTCAGTACCACACCGGATGGAATTAACACAGGCCGGAATAGAATTGGGTATTTTCTGCTCTCTGTGTGTGTCAGTACCACACCGGGTGAGATTAAAACAGGCTGGGGATAGATTTGGGCCTTTTCTGCTCTCTGTGTGGTTCAGTACCACATCGGGAGGGATTAACACAGGCTGGGGAAAGAATTGAATCGTTTCTGCTCTCTGTGTGGGGCAGTACCACACCGGGGGGGATTAACACAGGATGGGATGGAATTGTGTCTTCCCACTCTCTGTGTGGGTCAGTACCACACCGGGTGGGATTAACACAGGCCGGGATAGAATTGGGTCCATCCTGCTCTCTGTGTGGGTCAGTACCACACTGGGTGGGATTAACATAGGCCGGGGATAGAATTGAATCTTTCCTGCTCTCTGTGTGGGTCAGTACCACACCGGGTGGGATTAACACAGGCCGGGATAGAATTGTGTCTATCCCGCTCTCTGTGTGGGCAGGAAACACACCGGGTGGGATGAACACAGGATGGGATAGAATAGGGTCTACCCACTCTCTGTATGGGTCAGTACCACACCGGGTGGGATTAACACAGGCCGGGATAGAATTGGGTCTTTCCTGCTCTCTGTGTGGGTCAGTACCAAACCGGGTGGGATTAACACAGGCCGGGTACAGAATTGAATCTTTCCTGCTCTCTGTGTGGGTCAGCAGCACACCGGGTGGGATTAACACCGACTGGGGATAAAATGGAAACTTTCCTGATTTCTGTGAGGGTGAGTACCACACCGGGTGGGATTAACAACGGCCGGGGATAGAATTGGGCCCATCCTGCTCTCTGTGTGGGTCAGTACCACACCGGCGGGGATTAACACAGACTGGGGATTGAATTGAATCTTTCCTGATTTCTGTGTGGGTCAGTACCACACCGGCGGGGATTAACACAGACTGGGGATTGAAATGAATCTTTCCTGATTTCTGTGTGGGTCAGTACCACACCAGGTGGGATTAACACTGACTGGGGATAGAATTGAATCATTCCTGATTTGTGAGTGGGTCAGTACCACACCAGCTGGGAATAACACAGGCCGGGGATAGAATTGGGACTTTCCTGCTCTCTGTGTGGGCAGTACAACACCGGGTGGGATTAACACAGAACTGGGATAGAATTGGGTCTTTTCTGCTCTCTGTGTGGTTCAGTACCACACTGGGTGGGATTAACACAGACCGGGGATAGAATTGAATATTTCCTGATTTTTGTGTGGGTCAGTACCACACCGGGTGGGATTAACATAGGCTGGGAGAGAATTGGGGCCATCCTGCTCTCTGTGTGGGTCAGTACCACACCAGGTGGGATTAACACAGGCCGGGGATAAAACTGGGTCTTTCCTGATTTCTGTGTAGGTCAGTACCAGACCGGGTGAGATTAACATATGCTGGGGATAGAATTGGGTCTTTCCTGATCTCTGTGCCTTGGTCAGGACCACAGCGGGTGGGATTAACACAGGCCGGGGATAGAATTGGGTCTTTCCTGCTCACTGTGTGGTTCAGTACCACACCGGATGGGATTAACACAGGCCGGAATAGAATTGGGTATTTTCTGCTCTCTGTTTGTGTCAGTATCACACCGGGTGAGATTAAAACAGGCTGGGGATAGAATTGGGTCCTTCCTGCTCTCTGTGTGGTTCAGTACCACACCGGGTGGGATTAACACAGACCGGGGATAGAATTGGGTCTTTCCTGCTCACTGTGTGGGTCAGTACCACACCGGATGGGATTAACACAGGCCGGAATAGAATTGGATATTTTCTGCTCTCTGTGTGTGTCAGTACCACACCGGGTGAGATTAAAAAAGGCTGGGGATAGAATTGGGTCTTTCCTGCTCTCTGTGTGGTTCAGTACCACATCGGGAGGGATTAACACAGGCTGCGGAAAGAATTGAATCGTTTCTGCTCTCTGTGTGGGGCAGTACCACACCGGGGGGGATTAACACAGGATGGGATAGAATTGTGTCTATGCTGCTCTCTGTGTGGGTCAGTACCACACTGGGTGGGATTAACACAGGCCAGAATAGAATTGTGTCTATCCTGCTCTCTGTGTGGGCAGGAAACACACCGGGTGGGATTAACACAGGATGGGATAGAATTGGGTCCTCCCACTCTCTGTGTGGGTCAGTACCACACCGGGTGGGATTAACACAGGCCGGGATAGAATTGGGTCTTTCCTGCTCTCTGTGTGGGTCAGTACCAAACCGGTTGGGATTAACACAGGCCGGGGACAGAATTGAATATTTCCTGCTCTCTGTGTGGGTCAGCAGCACACCGGGTGGGATTAACACCGACTGGGGATAGAATGGAAACTTTCCTGATTTCTGTGTGGGTGAGTACCACACCGGGTGGGATTAACACCGACTGGTGGCAGAATGGAAACTTTCCTGATTTCTGTGTGGGTCAGTACCACACCGAGTGGGATTAACACAGAACGGAGATAGAATTGAATCTTTCCTGATTTGTGTCTGGGTCAGTACCACACCGGGTGGGATTAACACAGACCGGGGATAGAATTGGGTCTTTCCTGCTCTCTGTGTTGGTCAGTACCACACCGGGTGGAATTAACACAGGCCGGGTATAGAATTGAATCTTTCCTGATTTTTGTGTGGGTCAGTAGCACACCGGGTGGGATTAACACAGGCCGGGGATAGAATTGTGTCTTTCCTGATTTTATGTGGGTCAGTGCCACACCGGGTGGGATTAACACAGGCGGGGGATAGAATTGGGTCTTTCCTGCTCTCTGTGTGGAACAGTACCACACTGGGTGGGATTAAAACAGGCTGGGGATAGAATTGGGTCCATCCTGCTCTCTGTGTGCGTCAGTGCCACACCGGGTGGAATTGACACAGGCTGGGATAGAATTGGATCCATCCTGTTCTCTGTGTGGGTCAGTGCCACACCGGGTGGAATTAAAAAATGCTTTGATAGAATTAGGTCTTTCCTGATTTATGTGTGGGTCAGTACCACACCGGGTGTGATTAACACAGGACATGGATAGAATTGGGTCTTCCTGCGCTCTTTGTGTGTCAGTACCACACCGGGTGGGATTAACACAGGCCGGGATAGAATTGGGTCTTTCCTGCTCACTGTGTGGTTCAGTGCCACACCGGGTGGGATTAACACAGGCTGGGGATAGAATTGCGTCTTTCCTGCTCTCTGTGTGGGTCAGTACCACACCGGGTGGGATTAACACAGGCCGGGATTGAATTGGGTCTTTCCCGCTCTCTGTGTGGGTCAGTACCAAACAGGGTGGGATTTACGCAGTCCGGGATAGAATTGGGTATTCCCTGCTCTCTGTGTGGGTCACTTCCACACCGGGTGGGATTAACACAAACTGGGGACACAATTGAATCTTTGCTGCTCTCTGTGTCGGTCAGTACGATACTGGGTGGGATTAACATAGGCCGGGGATAGAATTGGGTCTTTCCTGCACTATGTGTGGGTCAGTACTTAACCGGGTGGGATTAACACATTCCTGGGATAGAATTGGGTCTTTCCTGCTCTCGGTGTGGGTCAGTTCCACACCGGCTGGGATTAAGACAGGCTGGGGACAGAATTGGGTCTTTCCTGCTCTCTGTGTGGGTCAGTACCACACCGGGTGGGATTAACACAGGCTGGGGACAGAATTGGGTCTTTGCTGCTCTCTGTGTGGGTCAGTACCACACCGGGTGGGATTAAGACAGGCTGGGGATAGAATTGCATCTTTCTTGCTCTCTGTGTGTGTCTGTACCAAACCGGCTGGCATTAACACAGTCCAAGGACAGAATTGGGTCTATCCTGTTGTCTCTGTGGGTCAGTACCACACCTGGAGGGATTAACACAGGCGGGGGATAGAATTGGGTCTTTCCTGCTCTCTGTGTGGGACAGCACCACACCGGGTGGGAATAACACAGGCGGGGGATAGAATTGAATCTTTCCTGATTTCTGTGTGGTTCAGTACCACACCGGGTGGGATTAACACAGAGCGGGGATAGAATTGGGTCTTTCCTGCTCTCTGCGTGGGTCATTAGCACGCCGGGTGGGAATAACACAGGCCGGGGATAGAATTGGGTCTTTCCTGCTCTCGGTGTGGGTCAGTTCCTCACCTGGTGGGATTAACACAGGCCGGGGATAGAACTGAATCTTTCCTGCTCTCTGTGTGGGTCAGTACCACACCGGCTGGGATTCAGACAGGCTGGGGACAGAATTGGGTCTTTCCTGCTCTCTGTGTGGGTCAGTACCACACCGGGTGGGATTAACACAGGCTGGGGACAGAATTGGGTCTTTGCTGCTCTCTGTGTGGGTCAGTACCACACCGGGTGGGATTAAGACAGGCTGGGGATAGAATTGCATCTTTCTTGCTCTCTGTGTGTGTCTGTACCAAACCGGCTGGCATTAACACAGTCCAAGGACAGATTTGGGACTATCCTGCTGTCTCTGTGGGTCAGTACCACACCTGGAGGGATTAACACAGGCCGGGGACAGAATTGGGTCTTTCCTGCTCTCTGTGTGGGACAGCACCACACCGGGTGGGAATAACACAGGCGGGGGATAGAATTGAATATTTCCTGCTCTCTGTGTGGGACAGCACCACACCGGGTGGGAATAACACAGGCGGGGGATAGAAGTGAATCTTTCCTGATTTCTGTGTGGGTCTGTGCCACACCAGGTGGGATTAACACTGACTGGGGATAGAATTGAATCATTCCTCATTTGTGAGTGGGTCAGTACCACACCAGCTGGGATTAACACAGGCCAGGAACAGAATTGGGACTTTCCTGCTCTCTGTGTGGGTCTGTACCAAACCGGCTAGCATTAACACAGTCCAAGGACAGAATTGGGTCTTTCCTGCTCTCTGTGTGGGTCTGTACCAAACAGGCTAGCATTAACACAGTCCAAGGACAGAATTGGGTCTATCCTGCTGTCTGTGTGGTTCAGTACCACACCCGGAGGGATTAACACAGGCCGGGGATAGAATTGGGTCTTTGCTGCTCTCTGTGTGTGACAGCACCACACCGGGTGGGATTAACACAGACCGGGGATAGAATTGGGTCTTTTTTGCTCTCTGTGTGGGTCAGTACCACACTGGGTGGGATTAACAAAGACCGGGGATAGAATTGAATCTTTCCTGATTTTTGTGTGGGTCAGTACCACACAGGGTGGGATTAACAACGGCCGGGGATAGAATTGGGCCCATCCTGCTCTCTGCGTCGGTCAGTACCACACCGGCGGGGATTAACACAGGCCGGGAACAGAATTGGGTCTTTTCTGATCTCTGTGTGGGTCAGTACCACACAGGGTGGGATTAACAACGGCCGGGGATAGAATTGGGCCCATCCTGCTCTCTGCGTCGGACAGTACCACACCGGCGGGGATTAACACAGACTGGGGATTGAATTGAATCTTTCCTGATTTCCGTGTGGGTTAGTACCACACCGGCGGGGATTAACACAGACTGGGGATTGAATTGAATCTTTCCTGATTTCTGTGTGGGTCAGTACCACACCAGGTGGGATTAACACTGACTGGGGATAGAATTGAATCATTCCTGATTTGTGAGTGTTTCAGTACCACACCAGCAGGGAATAACACAGGCCGGGGATAGAATTGGGTCTTTCCTGCTCTCTGTGTGGGTCAGTACCACACCGGGTGGGATTAACACAGACCGGGGATAGAATTGGGTCTTTCCTGCTCTCTGTGTGGCTCAGTACAACACCGGGTGGGATTAACACAGAACGGGGATAGAATTGGGTCTTTCATGCTCTCTGTGTGGTTCAGCACCGCACTGGGTGGGATTAACACAGACCGGGGATAGAATTGAATCTTTCCTGATTTTTGTGTGGGTCAGTACCACACCGGGTGGGATTAACACAGGCTGGGAGAGCATTGGGGCCGTCCTGCTCTCTGTGTGGGTCAGTACCACTCCGGGTGGGATTATCAGTTGCTGGGGATTGAATTGCGTCTTTCCTGCTCTCTGTGTGGGTCAGTGGCACTCCAAGTGGGATTAACACAGTCCGGGGATATAACTGGGTCTTTCCTGATCTCTGTGTGGGTCAGTACCAGACCGGGTGAGATTAACACAGGCCGGGGATAGAATTGGGTCTTTCCTGCTCGCTGTATGGGTCAGTTCCACACCGGGTGTAATTAACACAGGCCGGGGATAGAATTGGATCTTTCCTGATTTTTGTGTGGGTCAGTGCCACACCGGCGGGGATTAACACAGGCCGGGAACAGAATTGGGTCTTTTCTGATCTCTGTGTTGGTCAGTACCACACCGGCGGGGATTAACACAGGCCGGGAACAGAATTGGGTCTTTTCTGCTCTCTGTGTTGGTCAGTACCACACCGGCGGGGATTAACACAGACTGGGGATAGAATTGAATCTTTCCTGATTTCTGTGTGGGTCAGTACCAGACCGGGTGAGATTAAAACAGGCTGGGGATAGAATTGGGTCTTTCCTGCTCTCTGTATGGGTCAGTTCCACACCGGGTGTAATTAACACAGGCCGGGGATAGAATTGGATCTTTCCTGATTTTTGTGTGGGTCAGTACAACACCGGATGGGATTAACAACGGCCGGGGATAGAATTGGGCCCATCCTGCTCTCTGCGTCGGTCAGTACCACACCGGCGGGGCTTAACACAGGCCGGGAACAGAATTGGGTCTTTTCTGCTCTCTGTGTGGGTCAGTACCACACCGGCGGGGATTAACACTGGCCGGGGATAGAATTGGGTCTTTTCTGCTCTCTGTGTGGGTCAGTACCACACCGGGTGGGATTAACAACGGCCGGGGATATACTTGGGCCCATCCTGCTCTCTGTGTCGGTCAGTACCACACCGGCGGGGATTAACACAGACTGGGGATTGAATTGAATCTTTCCTGATTTCTGTGTGGGTCAGTACCACACCAGGTGGGATTACCACTGACTGGGGATAGAATTGAATCATTCCTGATTTGTGAGTGGGTCAGTACCACACCAGCTGGGTATAACACAGGCCGGAGACAGAATTGGGACTTTCCTGCTCTCTGTGTGGGTCAGTACAACACCGGGTGGGATTAACACAGAACGGGGATAGAATTGGGTCTTTCCTGCTCTCTGTGTGGTACAGTACCACACTGGGTGGGATTAACACAGACCGGGGATAGAATTGAATCTTTCCTGATTTTTGTGTGGGTCAGTACCACACTGGGTGGGATTAACACAGGCTGGGAGAGAATTGGGGCCATCCTGCTCTCTGTGTGGGTCAGTACCACACCGGGTGGGATTATCAGTTGCTGGGGATAGAATTGTGTCTTTCCTGCTCTGTGTGTGGGTCAGTAGCACACCAAGTGTTATTAACACAGGCCGGGGATAAAACTGGGGCTTTCCTGATTTCTGTGTGGGTCAGTACTTGACCGGGTGAGATTAACACAGGCCGGGGATAGAATTGCATCTTTCCTGTTCTCTGTGTAGGTCATTACCACACCAGGTGGGATTAACACAGGCCGGGGATAAAACTGGGTCTTTCCTGATTTCTGTGTGGGTCAGTACAAGACCGGGTGAGATTAACACATGCTGGGGATAGAATTGGGTTTTTCCTGATCTCTGTGCCTTGGTCAGGACCGCAGCGGGTGGGATTAACACAGGCCGGGGATGGAATTGGGTCTTTCCTGCTCTCTGTGCGGGTCAGTACCACACCGGGTGGGATTAACACAGGCTGGGGACAGAATTGGGTCTTTGCTGCTCTCGGTGTGGGTCAGTAGCAAACCGGGTGGGATTAAGACAGGCTGGGGACAGAATTGGGTCTTTGCTGCTCTCGGTGTGGGTCAGTAGCAAACCGGGTGGGATTAAGACAGGCTGGGGACAGAATTGGGTCTTTCCTGCTCTCTGTGTGGGTCAGTACCAAACCGGGTGGGATTAACACAGGCCGGGGATAGAATTGCATCTTTCTTGCTCTCTGTGTGGGTCTGTACCAAACCGGCTGGCATTAACACAGTCCAAGGACAGAATTGGGTCTATCCTGCTGTCTGTGTGGGTCAGTACCACACCTGGAGGGATTAACACAGGCCGGGGATAGAATTGGGACTTTCCTGCTCTCTGTGTGGGACAGCACCACACCGGGTGGGAATAACAGAGGCGGGGGATAGAATTGAATATTTCCTGATTTCTGTGTGGTTCAGCACCACACCGGGTGGGATTAACACAGAGCGGGGATAGAATTGGGTCTTTCCTGCTCTCTGTGTGGGTCAGTAGCACGCCGGGTGGGAATAACACAGGCCGGGGATAGAATTGGGTCTTTCCCGCTCTCTGTGAGGGTCAGTACCACACCGGGTGGAATTAACACAGACTGGGGATAGAATTGGGTCTTTCCTGCTCTCTGTGTAGTTCTGTACCACACCGGGTGGGATTAACAGACTGGGGATGGAATTGAATCTTTTCTGATTTTTGTGTGGGTCAGTACCACACCGGGTGGGATTAACAATGGCCGGGGATAGAATTGGGTCTTTCCTGCTCTCTGTGTGTGTCAGTAACACACTGGGTGGGATTAACAAAGACCGGGGATAGAATTGAATCTTTCCTGATTTTTGTGTGGGTCAGTACCACACCGGGTGGGATTAACAACGGCCAGGGATAGATTTGGGCCAATCCTGCTCTCTGCGTCGGACAGTACCACACCGGCGGGGATTAACACAGGCCGGGAACAGAATTGGGTTTTTTCTGAACTCTGTGTGGGTCAGTACCACACCGGCGGGGATTGACACAGACTGGGGATTGAATTGAATCTTTCCTGATTTGTGAGTGTTTCAGTACCACACCAGCTGGGAATAACACAGGCCGGGGATAGAATTGGGTCTTTCCTGCTCTCTGTGTGGTTCAGTACCGCACTGGGTGGGATTAACACAGACCGGGGATAGAATTGAATCTTTCCTGATTTTTGTGTGGGTCAGTACCACACCGGGTGGGATTAACACAGGCTGGGAGAGAACTGGGGCCATCCTGCTCTCTGTGTGGGTCAGTACCACTCCGAGTGGGATTATCAGTTGCTGGGGATAGAATTGCGTCTTTCCTGCTCTATGTGTGGGTCAGTGGCACTCCAAGTGGGATTAACACAGTCCGGGGATAAAACTGGGTCTTTCCTGCTCTCGGTGTGGGTCAGTTCCTCACCTGGTGGGATTAACACAGGCCGGGGATAGAACTGAATCTTTCCTGCTCTCTGTGTGGGTCAGTACCACACCGGCTGGGATTCAGACAGGCTGGGGACAGAATTGGGTCTTTCCTGCTCTCTGTGTGGGTCAGTACCACACCGGGTGGGATTAACACAGGCTGGGGACAGAATTGGGTCTTTGCTGCTCTCTGTGTGGGTCAGTACCACACCGGGTGGGATTAAGACAGGCTGGGGATAGAATTGCATCTTTCTTGCTCTCTGTGTGTGTCTGTACCAAACCGGCTGGCATTAACACAGTCCAAGGACAGATTTGGGACTATCCTGCTGTCTCTGTGGGTCAGTACCACACCTGGAGGGATTAACACAGGCCGGGGACAGAATTGGGTCTTTCCTGCTCTCTGTGTGGGACAGCACCACACCGGGTGGGAATAACACAGGCGGGGGATAGAATTGAATATTTCCTGCTCTCTGTGTGGGACAGCACCACACCGGGTGGGAATAACACAGGCGGGGGATAGAAGTGAATCTTTCCTGATTTCTGTGTGGGTCTGTGCCACACCAGGTGGGATTAACACTGACTGGGGATAGAATTGAATCATTCCTCATTTGTGAGTGGGTCAGTACCACACCAGCTGGGATTAACACAGGCCAGGAACAGAATTGGGACTTTCCTGCTCTCTGTGTGGGTCTGTACCAAACCGGCTAGCATTAACACAGTCCAAGGACAGAATTGGGTCTTTCCTGCTCTCTGTGTGGGTCTGTACCAAACAGGCTAGCATTAACACAGTCCAAGGACAGAATTGGGTCTATCCTGCTGTCTGTGTGGTTCAGTACCACACCCGGAGGGATTAACACAGGCCGGGGATAGAATTGGGTCTTTGCTGCTCTCTGTGTGTGACAGCACCACACCGGGTGGGATTAACACAGACCGGGGATAGAATTGGGTCTTTTTTGCTCTCTGTGTGGGTCAGTACCACACTGGGTGGGATTAACAAAGACCGGGGATAGAATTGAATCTTTCCTGATTTTTGTGTGGGTCAGTACCACACAGGGTGGGATTAACAACGGCCGGGGATAGAATTGGGCCCATCCTGCTCTCTGCGTCGGTCAGTACCACACCGGCGGGGATTAACACAGGCCGGGAACAGAATTGGGTCTTTTCTGATCTCTGTGTGGGTCAGTACCACACAGGGTGGGATTAACAACGGCCGGGGATAGAATTGGGCCCATCCTGCTCTCTGCGTCGGACAGTACCACACCGGCGGGGATTAACACAGACTGGGGATTGAATTGAATCTTTCCTGATTTCCGTGTGGGTTAGTAACACACCGGCGGGGATTAACACAGACTGGGGATTGAATTGAATCTTTCCTGATTTCTGTGTGGGTCAGTACCACACCAGGTGGGATTAACACTGACTGGGGATAGAATTGAATCATTCCTGATTTGTGAGTGTTTCAGTACCACACCAGCAGGGAATAACACAGGCCGGGGATAGAATTGGGTCTTTCCTGCTCTCTGTGTGGGTCAGTACCACACCGGGTGGGATTAACACAGACCGGGGATAGAATTGGGTCTTTCCTGCTCTCTGTGTGGCTCAGTACAACACCGGGTGGGATTAACACAGAACGGGGATAGAATTGGGTCTTTCATGCTCTCTGTGTGGTTCAGCACCGCACTGGGTGGGATTAACACAGACCGGGGATAGAATTGAATCTTTCCTGATTTTTGTGTGGGTCAGTACCACACCGGGTGGGATTAACACAGGCTGGGAGAGCATTGGGGCCGTCCTGCTCTCTGTGTGGGTCAGTACCACTCCGGGTGGGATTATCAGTTGCTGGGGATTGAATTGCGTCTTTCCTGCTCTCTGTGTGGGTCAGTGGCACTCCAAGTGGGATTAACACAGTCCGGGGATATAACTGGGTCTTTCCTGATCTCTGTGTGGGTCAGTACCAGACCGGGTGAGATTAACACAGGCCGGGGATAGAATTGGGTCTTTCCTGCTCGCTGTATGGGTCAGTTCCACACCGGGTGTAATTAACACAGGCCGGGGATAGAATTGGATCTTTCCTGATTTTTGTGTGGGTCAGTGCCACACCGGCGGGGATTAACACAGGCCGGGAACAGAATTGGGTCTTTTCTGATCTCTGTGTTGGTCAGTACCACACCGGCGGGGATTAACACAGGCCGGGAACAGAATTGGGTCTTTTCTGCTCTCTGTGTTGGTCAGTACCACACCGGCGGGGATTAACACAGACTGGGGATAGAATTGAATCTTTCCTGATTTCTGTGTGGGTCAGTACCAGACCGGGTGAGATTAAAACAGGCTGGGGATAGAATTGGGTCTTTCCTGCTCTCTGTATGGGTCAGTTCCACACCGGGTGTAATTAACACAGGCCGGGGATAGAATTGGATCTTTCCTGATTTTTGTGTGGGTCAGTACAACACCGGATGGGATTAACAACGGCCGGGGATAGAATTGGGCCCATCCTGCTCTCTGCGTCGGTCAGTACCACACCGGCGGGGCTTAACACAGGCCGGGAACAGAATTGGGTCTTTTCTGCTCTCTGTGTGGGTCAGTACCACACCGGCGGGGATTAACACTGGCCGGGGATAGAATTGGGTCTTTTCTGCTCTCTGTGTGGGTCAGTACCACACCGGGTGGGATTAACAACGGCCGGGGATATACTTGGGCCCATCCTGCTCTCTGTGTCGGTCAGTACCACACCGGCGGGGATTAACACAGACTGGGGATTGAATTGAATCTTTCCTGATTTCTGTGTGGGTCAGTACCACACCAGGTGGGATTACCACTGACTGGGGATAGAATTGAATCATTCCTGATTTGTGAGTGGGTCAGTACCACACCAGCTGGGTATAACACAGGCCGGAGACAGAATTGGGACTTTCCTGCTCTCTGTGTGGGTCAGTACAACACCGGGTGGGATTAACACAGAACGGGGATAGAATTGGGTCTTTCCTGCTCTCTGTGTGGTACAGTACCACACTGGGTGGGATTAACACAGACCGGGGATAGAATTGAATCTTTCCTGATTTTTGTGTGGGTCAGTACCACACTGGGTGGGATTAACACAGGCTGGGAGAGAATTGGGGCCATCCTGCTCTCTGTGTGGGTCAGTACCACACCGGGTGGGATTATCAGTTGCTGGGGATAGAATTGTGTCTTTCCTGCTCTGTGTGTGGGTCAGTAGCACACCAAGTGTTATTAACACAGGCCGGGGATAAAACTGGGGCTTTCCTGATTTCTGTGTGGGTCAGTACTTGACCGGGTGAGATTAACACAGGCCGGGGATAGAATTGCATCTTTCCTGTTCTCTGTGTAGGTCATTACCACACCAGGTGGGATTAACACAGGCCGGGGATAAAACTGGGTCTTTCCTGATTTCTGTGTGGGTCAGTACCAGACCGGGTGAGATTAACACATGCTGGGGATAGAATTGGGTTTTTCCTGATCTCTGTGCCTTGGTCAGGACCGCAGCGGGTGGGATTAACACAGGCCGGGGATGGAATTGGGTCTTTCCTGCTCTCTGTGCGGGTCAGTACCACACCGGGTGGGATTAACACAGGCTGGGGACAGAATTGGGTCTTTGCTGCTCTCGGTGTGGGTCAGTAGCAAACCGGGTGGGATTAAGACAGGCTGGGGACAGAATTGGGTCTTTGCTGCTCTCGGTGTGGGTCAGTAGCAAACCGGGTGGGATTAAGACAGGCTGGGGACAGAATTGGGTCTTTCCTGCTCTCTGTGTGGGTCAGTACCAAACCGGGTGGGATTAACACAGGCCGGGGATAGAATTGCATCTTTCTTGCTCTCTGTGTGGGTCTGTACCAAACCGGCTGGCATTAACACAGTCCAAGGACAGAATTGGGTCTATCCTGCTGTCTGTGTGGGTCAGTACCACACCTGGAGGGATTAACACAGGCCGGGGATAGAATTGGGACTTTCCTGCTCTCTGTGTGGGACAGCACCACACCGGGTGGGAATAACAGAGGCGGGGGATAGAATTGAATATTTCCTGATTTCTGTGTGGTTCAGCACCACACCGGGTGGGATTAACACAGAGCGGGGATAGAATTGGGTCTTTCCTGCTCTCTGTGTGGGTCAGTAGCACGCCGGGTGGGAATAACACAGGCCGGGGATAGAATTGGGTCTTTCCCGCTCTCTGTGAGGGTCAGTACCACACCGGGTGGAATTAACACAGACTGGGGATAGAATTGGGTCTTTCCTGCTCTCTGTGTAGTTCTGTACCACACTGGGTGGGATTAACAGACTGGGGATGGAATTGAATCTTTTCTGATTTTTGTGTGGGTCAGTACCACACCGGGTGGGATTAACAATGGCCGGGGATAGAATTGGGTCTTTCCTGCTCTCTGTGTGTGTCAGTACCACACTGGGTGGGATTAACAAAGACCGGGGATAGAATTGAATCTTTCCTGATTTTTGTGTGGGTCAGTACCACACCGGGTGGGATTAACAACGGCCAGGGATAGATTTGGGCCAATCCTGCTCTCTGCGTCGGACAGTACCACACCGGCGGGGATTAACACAGGCCGGGAACAGAATTGGGTTTTTTCTGAACTCTGTGTGGGTCAGTACCACACCGGCGGGGATTGACACAGACTGGGGATTGAATTGAATCTTTCCTGATTTGTGAGTGTTTCAGTACCACACCAGCTGGGAATAACACAGGCCGGGGATAGAATTGGGTCTTTCCTGCTCTCTGTGTGGTTCAGTACCGCACTGGGTGGGATTAACACAGACCGGGGATAGAATTGAATCTTTCCTGATTTTTGTGTGGGTCAGTACCACACCGGGTGGGATTAACACAGGCTGGGAGAGAACTGGGGCCATCCTGCTCTCTGTGTGGGTCAGTACCACTCCGGGTGGGATTATCAGTTGCTGGGGATAGAATTGCGTCTTTCCTGCTCTATGTGTGGGTCAGTGGCACTCCAAGTGGGATTAACACAGTCCGGGGATAAAACTGGGTCTTTCCTGATTTCTGTGTGGGTCAGTACCAGACCGGGTGAGATTAACACACGCCGGGGATAGAATTGGGTCTTTCCTGCTCTCTGTATGGGTCAGTTCCACACCAGGTGTAATTAACACAGGCCGGGGATAGAATTGGATTTTTCCTGATTTTTGTGTGGGTCAGTACCACACCGGGTGGGATTAACAACGGCCGGGGATAGAATTGGGCACATCCTGCTCTCTGCGTCGGTCAGTACCACACCGGCGGGGATTAACACAGACTGGGGATTGAATTGATTCTTTCCTGATTTCTGTGTGGGTCAGTACCACACCGGCGGGGATTAACACAGACTGGGGATAGAATTGAATCTTTCCTGATTTCTGTGTGGGTCAGCACCACACCAGGTGGGATTAACACTGACTGGGGATAGAATTGAATCATTCCTGATTTGTGAGTGGGTCAGTACCAAACCAGCTGGGAATAACAAAGGCCGGGAATAGAATTGGGTCTTTCCTGCTCTCTGTGTGGGTCAGTACCACACCGGCGGGGATTAACACAGACTGGGGATTGAATTGAATCTTTCCTGATTTCTGTGTGGGTCATTACCACACTAGGTGGGATTAACACTGACTGGGGATAGAATTGAATCATTCCTGATTTGTGAGTGGGTCAGTACCACACCAGCTGGGAATAACACAGGCCGGGCACAGAATTGGGACTTTCTTGCTCTCTGTGTGGGTCAGTACAACACCGGGTGGGATTAACACAGAACGGGGATAGAATTGGGTCTTTCCTGCTCTCTGTGTGGTTCAGTACCACACTGGGTGGGATTAACACAGACCAGGGATAGAATTGAATCTTTCCTGATTTTTGTGTGGGTCAGTACCACACCGGGTGGGATTAACACAGGCTGGGAGAGAATTGGGGCCATCCTGCTCTCTGTGTGGGTCAGTACCACACCGGGTGGGATTATCAGTTGCTGGGGATAGAATTGTGTCTTTCCTGCTCTGTGTGTGGGTCAGTAGCACACCAAGTGTTATTAACACAGGCCGGGGATAAAACTGGGGCTTTCCTGATTTCTGTGTGGATCAGTACCAGACCGGGTGAGATTAACACAGACCGGGGATAGAATTTGGTCTTTCCTGCTCTCTGTATAGGTCAGTACCACACCAGGTGGGATTAACACAGGCCGGGGATAAAACTGGGTATTTCCTGATTTCTGTGTGGGTCAGTACCAGACCGGGTGAGATTAACACATGCTGGGGATAGAATTGGGTCTTTCCTGATCTCTGTGCCTTGGTCAGGACCACAGCGGGTGGGATTAACAAAGGCCGGGGATGGAATTGGGTCTTTCCTGCTCTCTGCGCGGTTCAGTACCACACTGGGTGGGATTAGCACAGGCCGGGAATAGAATTGGGTCTTTCCTGCTCCCTGTGTGGGTCAGTACCACACCGGGTGGGATTAACACAGGCCGGGGATAGAATTGGGTCTTTCCAGCTCTCTGTGTGGGTCAGTACCACACCGGGTGGGATTAACACAGGCCGGGGATAGAATTGGGTCTTTCCTGCTCACTGTGTGGGTCAGTACCACACCGGATGGGATTAACACAGGCCGGAATAGAATTGGGTATTTTCTGCTCTCTGTGTGTGTCAGTACCACACCGGGTGAGATTAAAAAAGGCTGGGGATAGAATTGGGTCTTTCCTGCTCTCTGTGTGGTTCAGTACCACACCGGGTGGGATTAACACAGGCCGGGGATAGAATTGGGTCTTTCCAGCTCTCTGTGTGGGTCAGTACCACACCGGGGGTGATTAACACAGGCCGGAATAGAATTGGGTCTTTCCTGATCTCTGTGCCTTGGTCAGTACCACACCGGGTGGGATTAACACAGGCCGGGGATAGAATTGGGTCTTTCCTGCTCACTGTGTGGGTCAGTACCACACCGGATGGGATTAACACAGGCCGGAATAGAATTGGGTATTTTCTGCTCTCTGTGTGTGTCAGTACCACACCGGGTGAGATTAAAACAGGCTGGGGATAGAATTGGGTCTTTCCCGCTCTCTGTGTGGTTCAGTACCACATCGGGAGGGATTAACACAGGCTGCGGAAAGAATTGAATCGTTTCTGCTCTCTGTGTGGGGCAGTACCACACCGGGGGGGATTAACACAGGATGGGATGGAATTGTGTCTTCCCACTCTCTGTGTGGGTCAGTACCACAACGGGAGGGATTAACGCAGGCCGGGATAGAATTGTGTCTATCCTGCTCTCTGTGTGGGCGGGAAACACACCGGGTGGGATTAACACAGGCCGGGATAGAATTGTGTCTATCCTGCTCTCTGTGTGGGCAGGAAACACACCGGGTGGGATTAACACAGGATGGGATAGAATTGGGTCTACCCACTCTCTGTGTGGGTCAGTACCACACCGGGTCGGATTAACACCGACTGGGGATAAAATGGAAACTTTCCTGATTTCTGTGAGGGTGAGTACCACACCGGGTGGGATTAACAACGGCCGAGGATAGAATTGGGCCCATCCTGCTCTCTGTGTCTGTCAGTACCACACCGGCGGGGATTAACACAGACTGGGGATTGAAGTGAATCTTTCCTGATTTCTGTGTGGGTCTGTCCCACACCAGGTGGGATTAACACTGACTGGGGATAGAATTGAATCATTCCTCATTTGTGAGTGGGTCAGTACCACACCAGCTGGGAATAACACAGGCCAGGAACAGAATTGGGACTTTCCTGCTCTCTGTGTGGGTCAGTACAACACCGGGTGGGATTTACACAGAACGGGGATAGAATTGGGTCTTTCCTGCTCTCTGTGTGGGTCTGTACCAAACAGGCTAGCATTAACACAGTCCAAGGACAGAATTGGGTCTAACCTACTGTCTGTGTGGGTCAGTACCACACCCGGAGGGATTAACACAGGCCGGGGATAGAATTGGGTCTTTCCTGCTCTCTGTGTGTGACAGCACCACACCGGGTGGGAATAACACAGGTGGGGGACAGAATTGAATCTTTCCTGATTTCTGTGTGGTTCAGTACCACACCGGGTGGGATTAACACAGACCGGGGATAGAATTGGGTCTTTCCTGCTCACTGTGTGGGTCAGTACCACACCGGATGGGATTAACACAGGCCGGAATAGAATTGGGTATTTTCTGCTCTGTGTGTGTGTCAGTACCACACCGGGTGAGATTAAAACAGGCTGGGGATAGAATTGGGTCTTTCCTGCTCTCTCTGTGGTTCAGTACCACATCGGGAGGGATTAACACAGGCTGCGGAAAGAATTGAATCGTTTCTGCTCTCTGTGTGGGGCAGTACCACGCCGGGGGGGATTAACACAGGATGGGATGGAATTGTGTCTTCCCACTCTCTGTGTGGGTCAGTACCACACCGGGAGGGATTAACACAGGCCGGGATAGAATTGGGTCTATCCTGCTCTCTGTGTGGGTCATTACCACACTGGGTGGGATGAACATAGGCCGGGGATAGAATTGAATCTTTCCTGCTCTCTGTGTGGGTCAGTACCACACTGGGTGGGATTAACACAGGCCGGGATAGAATTGTGTCTATCCTGCTCTCTGTGTGGGCAGGAAACACACCGGGTGGGATGAACATAGGCCGGGGATAGAATTGAATCTTTCCTGCTCTCTGTGTGGGTCAGTACCACACTGGGTGGGATTAACACAGGCTGGGATAGAATTGTGTCTATCCTGCTCTCTGTGTGGGCAGGAAACACACCGGGTGGGATTAACACAGGATGGGATAGAATTGGGTCTACCCACTCTCTGTGTGGGTCAGTACCACACCGGGTGGGATTAACACCGACTGGGGATAAAATGGAAACTTTCCTGATTTCTGTGAGGGTGAGTACCACACCGGGTGGGATTAACAACGGCCGGGGATAGAATTGGGCCCATCCTGCTCTCTGTGTCTGTCAGTACCACACCGGCGGGGATTAACACAGACTGGGGATTGAAGTGAATCTTTCCTGATTTCTGTGTGGGTCTCTGCCACACCAGGTGGGATTAACACTGACTGGGGATAGAATTGAATCATTCCTCATTTGTGAGTGGGTCAGTACCACACCAGCTGGGATTAACACAGGCCAGGAACAGAATTGGGACTTTCCTGCTCTCTGTGTGGGTCTGTACCAAACCGGCTAGCATTAACACAGTCCAAGGACAGAATTGGGTCTATCCTGCTGTCTGTGTGGGTCAGTACCACACCCGGAGGGATTAACACAGGCCGGGGATAGAATTGGGTCTTTCCTGCTCTCTGTGTGGGACAGCACCACACCGGGTGGGAATAACACAGGCGGGGGATAGAATTGAATCTTTCCTGATTTCTGTGTGGTTCAGTACCACACCGGGTGGGATTAACACAGACCGGGGATAGAATTGGGTCTTTCCTGCTCTCTGTGTGGGTCAGTAGCACGCCGGGTGGGAATAACACAGGCCGGGGATAGAATTGGGTCTTTCCTGCTCTCTGTGTGGTTCAGCACCACACCGGGTGGGATTAACACAGACCGGGGATAGAATTGGGTCTTTCCTGCTCTCTGTGTGGGTCAGTACCACACCGGGTGGGATTAACAGACTGGGGATGGAATTGAATCTTGTCTGATTTTTGTGTGCGTCAGTACCACACCGGGTGGGATTAACAATGGCCGGGGATAGAATTGGGTCTTTTTTGCTCTCTGTGTGGGTCAGTACCACACTGGGTGGGATTAACAAAGACCGGGGATAGAATTGAATCTTTCCTGATTTTTGTGTGGGTCAGTACCACACAGGGTGGGATTAACAACGGCCGGGGATAGAATTGGGCCCATCCTGCTCTCTGCGTCGGTCAGTACCACACCGGCGGGGATTAACACAGGCCGGGAACAGAATTGGGTCTTTTCTGATCTCTGTGTGGATCAGTACCACACCGGCGGGGATTAACACAGACTGGGGATAGAATTGAATCTTTCCTGATTTCTGTGTGGGTCAGTACCACACCAGGTGGGATTAACACTGACTGGGGATAGAATTGAATCATTCCTGATTTGTGAGTGTTTCAGTACCACACCAGCAGGGAATAACACAGGCCGGGGATAGAATTGGGTCTTTCCTGCTCTCTATGTGGCTCAGTACAACACCGGGTGGGATTAACACAGAACGGGGATAGAATTGGGTCTTTCATGCTCTCTGTGTGGTTCAGTACCACACTGGGTGGGATTAACACAGACCGGGGATAGAATTGAATCTTTCCTGATTTCTGTGAGGGTGAGTACCACACCGGGTGGGATTAACAACGGCCGGGGATAGAATTGGGCCCATCCTGCTCTCTGCGTCGGTCAGTACCACACCGGCGGGGATTAACACAGGCCGGGAACAGAATTGGGTCTTTTCTGCTCTCTGTGTTGGTCAGTACCACACCGGCGGGGATTAACACAGACTGGGGATAGAATTGAATCTTTCCTGATTTCTGTGTGGGTCAGTACCAGACCGGGTGAGATTAAAACAGGCTGGGGATAGAATTGGGTCTTTCCTGCTCTCTGTATGGGTCAGTTCCACACCGGGTGTAATTAACACAGGCCGGGGATAGAATTGGATCTTTCCTGATTTTTGTGTGGGTCAGTACAACACCGGATGGGATTAACAACGGCCGGGGATAGAATTGGGCACATCCTGCTCTCTGCGTCGGTCAGTACCACACCGGCGGGGCTTAACACAGGCCGGGAACAGAATTGGGTCTTTTCTGCTCTCTGTGTGGGTCAGTACCACACCGGCGGGGATTAACACTGGCCGGGGATAGAATTGGGTCTTTTCTGCTCTCTGTGTGGGTCAGTACCACACCGGGTGGGATTAACAACGGCCGGGGATATACTTGGGCCCATCCTGCTCTCTGTGTCGGTCAGTACCACACCGGCGGGGATTAACACAGACTGGGGATTGAATTGAATCTTTCCTGATTTCTGTGTGGGTCAGTACCACACCAGGTGGGATTACCACTGACTGGGGATAGAATTGAATCATTCCTGATTTGTGAGTGGGTCAGTACCACACCAGCTGGGTATAACACAGGCCGGAGACAGAATTGGGACTTTCCTGCTCTCTGTGTGGGTCAGTACAACACCGGGTGGGATTAACACAGAACGGGGATAGAATTGGGACTTTCCTGCTCTCTGTGTGGTACAGTACCACACTGGGTGGGATTAACACAGACCGGGGATAGAATTGAATCTTTCCTGATTTTTGTGTGGGTCAGTACCACACTGGGTGGGATTAACACAGGCTGGGAGAGAATTGGGGCCATCCTGCTCTCTGTGTGGGTCAGTACCACACCGGGTGGGATTATCAGTTGCTGGGGATAGAATTGTGTCTTTCCTGCTCTGTGTGTGGGTCAGTAGCACACCAAGTGTTATTAACACAGGCCGGGGATAAAACTGGGGCTTTCCTGATTTCTGTGTGGGTCAGTACTTGACCGGGTGAGATTAACACAGGCCGGGGATAGAATTGCATCTTTCCTGTTCTCTGTGTAGGTCATTACCACACCAGGTGGGATTAACACAGGCCGGGGATAAAACTGGGTCTTTCCTGATTTCTGTGTGGGTCAGTACCAGACCGGGTGAGATTAACACATGCTGGGGATAGAATTGGGTCTTTCCTGATCTCTGTGCCTTGGTCAGGACCACAGCGGGTGGGATTAACACAGGCCGGGGATGGAATTGGGTCTTTCCTGCTCTCTGTGCGGGTCAGTACCACACTGGGTGGGATTAGCACAGGCCGGGAATAGAATTGGGTCTTTCCTGCTCTCTGTGTCGGTCAGTACCACACCGGGTGGGATTAACACAGGCTGGGGATAGAATTGGGTCTTTCCTGCTCTCTGTGTGGGTCTTTACCACACCGGGTGGGATTAACACAGGCCGGGGATAGAATTGGGTCTTTCCTGCTCACTGTGTGGGTCAGTACCACACCGGATGGGATTAACACAGGCCGGAATAGAATTGGATATTTTCTGCTCTCTGTGTGTGTCAGTACCACACCGGGTGAGATTAAAACAGGCTGGGGATAGAATTGGGTCTTTCCTGCTCTCTGTGTGGTTCAGTACCACATCGGGAGGGATTAACACAGGCTGCGGAAAGAATTGAATCGTTTCTGCTCTCTGTGTGGGGCAGTACCACACCGGGGGGGATTAACACAGGATGGGATGGAATTGTGTCTTCCCACTCTCTGTGTGGGTCAGTACCACACCGGGTGGGATTAACACAGGCCGGGATAGAATTGGGTCCATCCTGCTCTCTGTGTGGGTCAGTACCACACCAGGTGGGATTAACATAGGCCGGGGATAGAATTGAATCTTTCCTGCTCTCTGTGTGGGTCAGTACCACACCGGGTGGGATTAACACAGGCCGGGATAGAATTGTGTCTATCCCGCTCTCTGTGTGGGCAGGAAACACACCGGGTGGGATGAACACAGGATGGGATAGAATAGGGTCTACCCACTCTCTGTATGGGTCAGTACCACACCGGGTGGGATTAACACAGGCCGGGATAGAATTGGGTCTTTCCTGCTCTCTGTGTGGGTCAGTACCAAACCGGGTGGGATTAACACAGGCCGGGTACAGAATTGAATCTTTCCTGCTCTCTGTGTGGGTCAGCAGCACACCGGGTGGGATTAACACCGACTGGGGATAAAATGGAAACTTTCCTGATTTCTGTGAGGGTGAGTACCACACCGGGTGGGATTAACAACGGCCGGGGATAGAATTGGGCCCATCCTGCTCTCTGTGTGGGTCAGTACCACACCGGCGGGGATTAACACAGACTGGGGATTGAATTGAATCTTTCCTGATTTCTGTGTGGGTCAGTACCACACCGGCGGGGATTAACACAGACTGGGGATTGAAATGAATCTTTCCTGATTTCTGTGTGGGTCAGTACCACACCAGGTGGGATTAACACTGACTGGGGATAGAATTGAATCATTCCTGATTTGTGAGTGGGTCAGTACCACACCAGCTGGGAATAACACAGGCCGGGGATCGAATTGGGACTTTCCTGCTCTCTGTGTGGGCAGTACAACACCGGGTGGGATTAACACAGAACTGGGATAGAATTGGGTCTTTTCTGCTCTCTGTGTGGTTCAGTACCACACTGGGTGGGATTAACACAGACCGGGGATAGAATTGAATATTTCCTGATTTTTGTGTGGGTCAGTACCACACCGGGTGGGATTAACATAGGCTGGGAGAGAATTGGGGCCATCCTGCTCTCTGTGTGGGTCAGTACCACACCAGGTGGGATTAACACAGGCCGGGGATAAAACTGGGTCTTTCCTGATTTCTGTGTAGGTCAGTACCAGACCGGGTGAGATTAACATATGCTGGGGATAGAATTGGGTCTTTCCTGATCTCTGTGCCTTGGTCAGGACCACAGCGGGTGGGATTAACACAGGCCGGGGATAGAATTGGGTCTTTCCTGCTCTCTGTGTGGGTCTTTACCACACCGGGTGGGATTAACACAGGCCGGGGATAGAATTGGGTCTTTCCTGCTCTCTGTGTGGGTCTTTACCACACCGGGTGGGATTAACACAGGCCGGGGATAGAATTGGGTCTTTCCTGCTCACTGTGTGGGTCAGTACCACACCGGATGGGATTAACACAGGCCGGAATAGAATTGGATATTTTCTGCTCTCTGTGTGTGTCAGTACCACACCGGGTGAGATTAAAACAGGCTGGGGATAGAATTGGGTCCTTCCTGCTCTCTGTGTGGTTCAGTACCACATCGGGAGGGATTAACACAGGCTGCGGAAAGAATTGAATCGTTTCTGCTCTCTGTGTGGGGCACTACCACGCCGAGGGGGATTAACACAGGATGGGATGGAATTGTGTCTTCCCACTCTCTGTGTGGGTCAGTACCACACCGGGGGGGATTAACACAGGATGGGATGGAATTGTGTCTTCCCACTCTCTGTGTGGGTCAGTACCACACCGGGTGGGATTAACGCAGGCCGGGATAGAATTGGGTCCATCCTGCTCTCTGTGTGGGTCAGTACCACACCAGGTGGGATTAACATAGGCCGGGGATAGAATTGAATCTTTCCTGCTCTCTGTGTGGGTCAGTACCACACCGGGTGGGATTAACACAGGCCGGGATAGAATTGTGTCTATCCCGCTCTCTGTGTGGGCAGGAAACACACCGGGTGGGATGAACACAGGATGGGATAGAATAGGGTCTACCCACTCTCTGTATGGGTCAGTACCACACCGGGTGGGATTAACACAGGCCGGGATAGAATTGGGTCTTTCCTGCTCTCTGTGTGGGTCAGTACCAAACCGGGTGGGATTAACACAGGCCGGGTACAGAATTGAATCTTTCCTGCTCTCTGTGTGGGTCAGCAGCACACCGGGTGGGATTAACACCGACTGGGGATAAAATGGAAACTTTCCTGATTTCTGTGAGGGTGAGTACCACACCGGGTGGGATTAACAACGGCCGGGGATAGAATTGGGCCCATCCTGCTCTCTGTGTGGGTCAGTACCACACCGGCGGGGATTAACACAGACTGGGGATTGAATTGAATCTTTCCTGATTTCTGTGTGGGTCAGTACCACACCGGCGGGGATTAACACAGACTGGGGATTGAAATGAATCATTCCTGATTTGTGAGTGGGTCAGTACCACACCAGCTGGGAATAACACAGGCCAGGGATAGAATTGGGACTTTCCTGCTCTCTGTGTGGGCAGTACAACACCGGGTGGGATTAACACAGAACTGGGATAGAATTGGGTCTTTTCTGCTCTCTGTGTGGTTCAGTACCACACTGGGTGGGATTAACACAGACCGGGGATAGAATTGAATATTTCCTGATTTTTGTGTGGGTCAGTACCACACCGGGTGGGATTAACATAGGCTGGGAGAGAATTGGGGCCATCCTGCTCTCTGTGTGGGTCAGTACCACACCGGGTGGGATTAACATAGGCTGGGAGAGAATTGGGGCCATCCTGCTCTCTGTGTGGGTCAGTACCACACCAGGTGGGATTAACACAGGCCGGGGATAAAACTGGGTCTTTCCTGATTTCTGTGTAGGTCAGTACCAGACCGGGTGAGATTAACATATGCTGGGGATAGAATTGGGTCTTTCCTGATCTCTGTGCCTTGGTCAGGACCACAGCGGGTGGGATTAACACAGGCCGGGGATAGAATTGGGTCTTTCCTGCTCACTGTGTGGGTCAGTACCACACCGGATGCGATTAACACAGGCCGGAATAGAATTGGGTATTTTCTGCTCTCTGTTTGTGTCAGTATCACACCGGGTGTGATTAAAACAGGCTGGGGATAGAATTGGGTCTTTCCTGCTCTCTGTGTGGTTCAGTACCACATCGGGAGGGATTAACACAGGCTGCGGAAAGAATTGAATCGTTTCTGCTCTCTGCGTGGGGCAGTACCACACCGGGGGGGATTAACACAGGATGGGATAGAATTGTGTCTATGCTGCTCTCTGTGTGGGTCAGTACCACACTGGGTGGGATTAACACAGGCCAGAATAGAATTGTGTCTATCCTGCTCTCTGTGTGGGCAGGAAACACACCGGGTGGGATTAACACAGGATGGGATAGAATTGGGTCCTCCCACTCTCTGTGTGGGTCAGTACCACACCGGGTGGGATTAACACAGGCCGGGATAGAATTGGGTCTTTCCTGCTCTCTGTGTGGGTCAGTACCAAACCGGTTGGGATTAACACAGGCCGGGGACAGAATTGAATCTTTCCTGCTCTCTGTGTGGGTCAGCAGCACACCGGGTGGGATTAACACCGACTGGGGATAGAATGGAAACTTTCCTGATTTCTGTGTGGGTGAGTACCACACCGGGTGGGATTAACACCGACTGGTGGCAGAATGGAAACTTTCCTGATTTCTGTGTGGGTCAGTACCACACCGAGTGGGATTAACACAGAACGGAGATAGAATTGAATCTTTCCTGATTTGTGTCTGGGTCAGTACCACACCGGGTGGGATTAACACAGGCCGGGGATAGAATTGGGTCTTTCCTGCTCTCTGTGTTGGTCAGTACCACACCGGGTGGAATTAACACAGGCCGGGTATAGAATTGAATCTTTCCTGATTTTTGTGTGGGTCAGTAGCACACCGGGTGGGATTAACACAGGCCGGGGATAGAATTGTGTCTTTCCTGATTTTATGTGGGTCAGTGCCACACCGGGTGGGATTAACACAGGCGGGGGATAGAATTGGGTCTTTCCTGCTCTCTGTGTGGGTCAGTACCACACCGGGTGGGATTAACACAGGCCGGGGACAGAATTGCTTCTTTCCTGCTCTCTGTGTGGGTCAATACCAAACCGGGTGGGATTAACACAGGCCGGGAATAAATTGGGTCTTTCTTGCTCTCTGTGTGGGTCAGTACCACACCGGCTGGTATTAAAACAGGCTGGGGACAGAATTGGGTCTATCCTGCTCTCTCTGTGGGTCAGTACCACACCGGGAGGGATTAACACAGGCCGGGGATAGAATTGGGTCTTTCCTGCTCTCTTTGTGGGTCAGCACCACACCGGGTGGGAATAACACAGGCGGGGGATAGAATTGGGACTTTCCTGCTCTCTGTGTGGGTCAGTACCACACCGAGAGGGATTAACACAGGCCGGGGATAGAATTGGGTCTTTCCTGCTCTCTTTGTGGGTCAGCACCACACCGGGTGGGAATAACACAGGCGGGGGATAGAATTGGGACTTTCCTGCTCTCTGTGTGGGTCAGTACCACACCAGGTGGGATAAACACAGACCGGGGATAGAATTGGGTCTTTCCTGCTCTCTGTATCTTTCAGTACCACAACGGGTGGGATTAACGCAGACCGGGGATAGAATTGAATCTTTCCTGATTTCTGTGTGGGTCAGTAGCACACCGGGTGGGATTAAAACAGACCGGGGATAGAATTGGGTCTTTCCTGCTCTCTGTATGTTTCAGTACGTCACCGGGTGGGACTAACACAGGCCTGGGATGGAACTTGGTCTTTCCTGCTCTCTGTGTGGGTCAGTAGCACACCGGGTGGGATTAACACAGGCCGGTGATAGAATTGGGTCTTTGCTGCTCTCTGTTTGGGTCAGTACCACACCGGGTGGGATTAACACAGTCCGGGGATAGAATTGGGTCTTTCCTGCTCTCTGTGTGGGTCAGTACCACACCGGGTGGGATTAACACAGACCGGGGATAGAATTGGGTCTTTCCTGCTCTCTGTTTTGGTCAGTACCACACTAGGTGGGATTAACACATGCCGGGGATAGAATTGGGTTTTTCTTGCTCTCTGTTTTGGTCAGTACCACACCAGGTGGGATAAACACAGACCGGGGATAGAATTGGGTCTTTCCTGCTCTCTGTATCTTTCAGTACCACAACGGGTGGGATTAACGCAGACCGGGGATAGAATTGAATCTTTCCTGATTTTTGTGTGGGTCAGTAGCACACCGGGTGGGATTAAAACAGGCCGGTGATAGAATTGGGTCTTTGCTGCTCTCTGTTTGGGTCAGTACCACACCGGGGGGGATTAACACAGACCGGGGATAGAATTGGGTCTTTCCTGCTCTCTGTGTGGGTAAGGACCACACCGGGTGGGATTAACACAGACCGGGGATAGAATTGGGTCTTTCCTGCTCTCTGTATGTTTCAGTACGTCACCGGGTGGGACTACCACAGGCCTGGGATGGAATTTGGTCTTTCCTGCTCTCTGTGTGGGTCAGTAGCACACCGGGTGGGATTAACACAGGCCGGTGATAGAATTGGGTCTTTGCTGCTCTCTGTTTGGGTCAGTACCACACCGGGGGGGATTAACACAGACCGGGGATAGAATTGGGTCTTTCCTGCTCTCTGTGTGGGTCAGTACCACACCGGGTGGGATTAACACAGACCGGGGATAGAATTGGGTCTTTCCTGCTCTCTGTTTTGGTCAGTACCACACTAGGTGGGATTAACACAGGCCGGGGATAGAATTGGGTTTTTCTTGCTCTCTATTTTGGTCAGTACCACACCGGGTGGGATTAACACTGGCCGGGGATAGAATTGCGTCTTTCCTGCTCTCTGTGTGTGTCAGTACCACACTGGGTGTGATTAACACAGGCCAAGGATAGAATTGGGTCTTTCCTGCTATCTGTGTGTATCAGTGCCACACCGGGTAGGATTAACACAGGCTGGGGACAGAATTGGGTCTTTCCTGCTCTCTGTGTGGGCCAGTACCACACCGGGTGGGATTAACTCATACCGGGGATAGAAGCGAGTCTTTTCTGCTCTATTTGGAGCTCAGTGCCACACTGCGTAAAAGCCGCTTACTCAGCACAGTCTGAGGATGGAGCCTGGTCTGTCCCAATGAGGACAGAGGGTGACTGGTGAAATGGACAGTCACCTGGCAGATTGAACTTTACACATTGAACTGTGAAGTGATACATATCGGTAGGAAATATGAGGAAAGGCAAAATAATGTGGATGGTGGAATGGACAGACCTCGGGCTGTACTAATTTCTGAGGCAGCAGGACACTGAGAAGGCTGCTACAAAATAACAACATATCGTGTCCTTGGCTTTATAAACACAGCACAGAGTAATAAAACTCAGGAGGAAATGCTGATTTTTAGACATCATTGGTTAGGTGCCAGCTGGAGAATTGTGTCCAATTCTGATCACCACACTTTGATAAGGATGTCAAGGACTTAGTGAAGAAACAGAAGTGATTTACGAGAATGGTACCAGGTATCTGGGAATTCTGTTTCCTGGAGAGATTGGAAAAACTGGGATTTTTCTCTTTCGAGAAGTGAAGGGTAAGAGGGAATTTAATATAGAATTCAAAATCATGAAGGGCTTTGATAGGGTAATTAATGTGAAAATGTTTCCAGTGTCTGAAAGTTCAGTATTAAGAAGACACAGATTGAAGGTAATTGAACAAAGATCCAGAGGTGAAATGAGGAGAATTTTCTGACACAGCGAGTTGTTGGGATCTGGAATTCACTGCCTGAAAACATGATGGAAGCAGATTCAATAGTAATATGGTGGAGAAGGCAGATGGAATCCTTTCCTTTATTAGCTCAGGTATAGAATAAAAGAGCAGGGAAATTATGCTGGAACTGCATAACTCATTGGTTAGGCCACAACTTGAGTACTGAGTGCAATTCTGGTCACCTCATATCTGAAAGGATCGAATTGCACTGGAGAGAGTACAGAGGAGATTTATGAGGATGTTGCCAGGGCTGGAGAATTGCAGCTGTGAGGAAAGATTGGATAGGCTGGGGTTGTTCTTTTTGGAATATAGAAGGCTGAGGGTAGATCGGACTGAAATGTACAAAATTTTGAGGGGCCTGGACAGAGTGGAGGTGAAGGGTCTATTCACCTTGGCAGAAAAGTCAGTGGCATGGGGGTGGGGGGTTGGGGGTGGGGAGGGGGTGTATTTAAAGTGATTGGTCGAAAGATCAGAGGGGAGATGAGGAAAACGTTTTCATACTGAGTGTGTTGGGGTCTGGAACTCACTGCCTGAAAGTGTAGTTGAGGCAGAGACCCTCAACTCATTCAACAGGAGTCTGGATATACACCTCAAATACCGTAATATACAGAACTATGGATCAAATCCTGAAAATGGGATTAGAATAGGTGGATCGTTTTTCAGTCAGCACAGATACGATGGGACAAGTGGCCTCTTTCAGTACCTTAAACGATGCATACTTCTATAATTCTATCTTTCAAAAGTGAATTTAACAATTAGTTGTAAAGGAAAAAAAAAAGCAGTATTCCGGGGAAAGAGGATGGGAGTCGACCTAATTAGATTGCTCTTTCAAAAAGACAGCACAGATACAGAGAGAGAGAGGTAATTGGAGGAAAATAAAAACATATATGTGCTGCTTTTCAGGCATAGGGTTTCTGATTCATGATCTGCCTGTACCCGTTCCTGTTGAGGCAGGTGACACACAAACGTCCTGCTGCCTCCTCATTTCCATCAATTCCAATGCCCCCCAGGGTGACCCGCCCGGCTGTCGGTCTGCACGCTCAATAGGCACCTAACTGTGTGTGAGGCCGGCACGTGTTTCAACCAGGATTCAGCTCTTAAAGGCAGTCTGTCCCTCTTAACGGAAGTTGCACTGAATCACATGAGGCTGCTGCTGGTGACTGTGAATACTACAATTGGAGACAAGGTAAATGGAACACTAGGACAGAGAGAGGTCTCTGCGGTTCACGGATGTGGTGCTAGAGGCCTTAGACATGGAGGGTGACAGGAGGAGAGAGGCCATGTTTCTGTGGGGTGGTGTGGAGACCCTCAAGGAACGCCCTCCTCAGGGAATGGGAGCAAGTGGCCACGGAGGTCAATGCAAGAAGTCTGGCCCCAAGGACCTGGCAGCAGAGCCAGAAGAAGTTTAATGAGTTCACACGGGTGGTCAATGTCAGAGAATTCATCTCTACATGGCATATCCTACCCCCAACATCACCACCCTCTCACACTGCTCAATGTACCACACCCCCATCACTCACCCATCAGCAGTCCGTAACACTCAGGACTCACACCTAACATTCACATACTCCACATCACCCTGACACACCTTCCACTGATATCAGCCTCATACCCACCTCTCACTGCCTTCACATACCTCCAGCTATTCAGCTATGGCAGGCACATCACCCATACACAGTGCAACACAATCACTGACATTCTGCTCTCTCTCGTACAGGACAAGGTGGCCCATAATCACAGGGAGCAGCAGTGAACTGGCGTGGGTCAGGCACACCTTCATCCCCTGAGCCTGAGGGAGGAGATGGTTCTCCACATCATGGGAACGGCTGTGACAGAGCCCGTAGCATCCGGCATCCCCGAGAGCATTCAGGATGATGCTATGTTCCTGCCGTATGTCCCTTCTTAACTCCCACCTCCCCCTCATCCTGCTGTCTGGGATGGTGTACAAGCTGCAGATGGTGGGACCATGCATGTCACTGTGGTGTGTACGTGAGGTTGAGTGATTTGTGGAGAGCATGTTTATGGAAGTGGTCACCTCACAGTTTAAGGGTATGCAGTGAGAGAGGTAATGGGTGATCACCAGACAGTCAAGAAGAATCAGGCAGGGAGCACAGGAGACGCCAGAGTGCATCTCACTCTTCAACCAGTATTCAATACTGAGGAAAGTGATGGTTCATCTGGGGACTGCAGCCAGAGACAAGGCCATGGTCCCAGGGCTGTCTCAGCTGTACTGAGCAGTACAGGCAGGACGAGAATGTTGGTAGTGATAGGAGATTCCATAGTCACGGGAACAGACGAGCGTTTCTGAGGCCCCAAACATGTATCCAGGATAGTGTGTTTCCTCCCTTGTGTCAGGTTCAACGATATCACTGGGCAGCTGCAGAGCATCCTGAAGGTCGGGGGCGAGGGGCGGTGGTGGTGGGGGGGGGGGGGGGGGGCGGGTGGGATGAACAGCCAGCAGTCGTGGGCCACATCGGTACAAATGAGCTGGGCAGACAGAGGGAGGTGGTCTTGCAGTCAGAATTCCGGGCGCTGGGAAAGAAGTTAGCCATATCAAAGTAGTAATCTCCGGATTACTGCCAGTACCCCGTGCGAGTGAGTATAGAAATAGGAGGATAGTACCGATGGATGTGTGGCTGGGAGGATGCTGCAGAAGCGGTGAGGTTTGCATTGCTGGGACACTGGGACCAGTTCTGGAGAATGTGGGATCTGTACAGGCCGGACTGCTGCACCTGAACAGAGCTGGAACTAATTTCCTTGCAGGGTGATATGTTAATAATATTGGAGCAGGTTTACACTAAATTGGCAGGTGTGTGGGAACCAGGAGTAAACATCAGAGAGGAATTCTAAAGTGCACAGAATACTGGGAGAGATGGGTAACTCTATAGTAGGGTTTAGAAAGTTCCTAGTTGGGGTTTGAGTAAGGGATGAAGTAATAAAGTGTACATCAGGGTTGATGTGCATGTATGTGAATACGGAGTGTGGTTAATAAGACTGGTGAGGTACAGGTGCAGATTGCCATATGGAAATATGATGTTGTGGCTATAACAGAGATCTGGCTCAAAGAAGGGCAGAACTGGGTGTTAAATATTCCTGGATGCAAGGTGTTCAGAAAAAATAGGAAAGGGAGAAAAGGATTAAGGGTGGTGGTATTGATAAAGGAGAACATTATAGTGCTGGACAGAATAAAAGTCCCGGGGGCGTGAGTGGGGAGATGAGAGGTGGGAGTGGGGGTGCGGGGGGGTGGGGGGGTGCGTGGGTGGGTGAAGGACAGAATCTATTTGGATAGAGCTAAAGAACAAAAAAAGATGCATTTACATTGCTCGTTGTTGTCTATAGGCCATCAGCTAATGGGAAGGATGTGGAGGAACAAATCTGCAAGAAAATTACTGAAAGATGCAAGAATTATAGAGTAGTTACAATGGGGGAACATTCATTATCGTAATAAGAACTGGGATAGTAGTAACGTAAAGGGCAGAGGGAGGCAAGTATTACTACAGTGTGTGCAGGATTTTCCAAGGGTCAGTGCTAGGACCAACTGCTTTTTTTTTGCTATATATATACATATAAGATGGATCTTGGAATTCAAGATTAGAAATTGAAAATTTTCCGATGATACCATACTTGAGGGTATAGTAAACAGTGAGGATGATGCAAACTGCCTACAACAGGATATAGATAGGCTAGCAGAATGGCCAGAGAAGTGGCTGGTGGAGCTTAATACAGAGGAGTGTGAGGTGATGCATTTTGTCAGATGGATTAGGAAAGCAATATAGACTTAATGGGACAGTTCTAAAGATTGTGCAGGAACGGAGGGACCTGGGGCTCTACATGCATTGATCTTTAAAGGTGGAAGAACATATATGGAGAGTGTTAAGGAAAGCTTATCAGATCTTGGGCTTCATGATTAGAGGCAAAGATACAAAAGCAGGGAAGTTGTGCTGAAATTTTATAAAGCATTGGTTAGGCCCCAACGAGAGAACTGTGTCCTGTTCTGGTCAGCACACTTTAGGAAGGATGTGAAGGTCCGTGAGAGGGTGCAGCGGAGATTTACCAGAATGGTTCCAGGGATTGGGGGTTGGGTGGGGGGGGGGGGGGTGTGGGGAGCGGGATGGTTAATTACAAGGTTAATTTGGAGAAGACGGAGTTGTTCTCCCTTGAGTAAAGGAGGATGAGAGAGGTATGATAAAGGTGTACACGATTATGATAGGCTTAGATAAGATTCGATAAGCCAACTGTGGGACTGCCCCAACAACCAATTTTATCTGCAGCACCTGTGGAAGTGTCTGTCACTCTAGAATTGGCCTTTACAAGCCACTCCAGGCGCTGCTTCACAAACCACTGACCACCACCAGGCGCTTACCCATTGTCTCCCGAGACAAGGAGGCCAAAGAAGAAGAAGATAAGATAGACAAGGAAAAACGGTTCCCATTAACTGATGAAACACGGACTCGGGGACATAGATGCAAGGTTTGGGTAAGAGATGCAGGGGGAATATGAGGAAGAACTTTTTTACACAGTGGATGTTAATGACCTGGAACTCACTGCCCGTGAGGGTGGTGGAAGCCGAGAAAATAAATGATTTCAAAAGGAAACTGGATGGGCACCTGAAGGAAATGAACTTGCAGGGACACGGGGATTGGGAGGGAGAGTGGGAGTGTCTGAATTGTTCCACACAGGGGTGGCACGAAGGGGTCGAATGGCCTTCTCCTGTGTCGTAGATGTCTCTATCACTTTCTGTGACTCTATGTTAGATATGTCTCCTGCGCCGGCCTGGAAAGATCCAAATGCATAGAAGTTCAATGAAACTGTGATCTTAACAGCCACTGACAGCTATGTCCTCACCCTGGTGTGAGGCTCCAGGTCGTCTTCCAGGAGGTGACACAGCTCTGTGACCACATCGTTATTGAATCAGAGTCACCTCACATACTCCTCCTGGTTTAGGTTTTGGTAGGAAAAGTGCTCTTGGAAAACCCGGGGTGGGTAGGGCAGATTCCCCTTCCTCCTCCCTCTTTACAGAGTTTCCCCTATCTGTAGCCTCTGCCACATTTGTTGTTCGTTTTACAGACCCAGAGACACTCTAACTACAGTCCACATACCTCGTCCAGAGTTGAGTCACCAGATCCTTTGTCCTCCCTGAATGTCTGCAGCAGCTCACAACACAACCTCCAGAAAACCATCCACAGCACCTCCACTAACTTTACAATAGCAGAAGTAAGTCAAAAGCCCCTCACCTCCAAGTTGGATGTCTGGTCCTTTTAAATAACACGAGAGGGGGTTCCTCGTGCTGCTGAATGTATGTTCAGCTGAGAGTGACTAACACAAGCTGTCAGTGGACATGCACAGACCAAGTTTCAAAGATGTACATCAAAGCTGTCAGAATCGCTCACGGACGTCACATTCAAACTCTCCTCATATGAGCATCACATGCATGTTACAACAGGACTGGACCCTTGCCCAGCATGGGGCACTGTGCTGACAACACTAGAGCCCTGTCCAGCATGGGGCATTGTGCTGACCACACTAGCGCCCTGTCCAGCATGGGGCACTGTGCTGACCACACTAGAGCACTGTCCAGCATGGGGCACTGCGCTGACCACACTAGAGCGCTGTCCAGCATGGGGCACTGTACTGACCACACTAGCGTCCTGTCCAGCATGGGGCACTGTGCTGACCACACTAGCGCCCTGTCCAGCATGGGGCATTGTGCTGACCACACTAGCGCCCTGTCCAGCATGGGGCACTGTGCTGACGACACTAGAGCGCTGTCCAGCATGGGACACTGTGCTGACCATGATAGAAGTAGCCGGCTGTGCTGTTCACGTCATTTTCTGAAACCAGGTTGCCATAGCGTTGGCACCAACGGCGCCATAGATTGAAAATCGCAGCAGGGGAAGTTAAGGATTTAAAATAACTCACTTTATAAAGGAAATTGGATGTAAAGTTGAAGGTATAAGATTTTCAAGAATATGGACAGGGGAATGAGATTAATTGGAGGGCTGAGGCCATGGAGAGATTCAAACACCAGAATGAGAATATTAAAATTAAGTTGCTGTCAGACCTGGAGTCAATGTAGATCAGTGAGCACAGGGGTAATGGGTGATCGGGATTTGGTGTGAGTTAGGATACAGGCAGCAGAGTTCTGGATGATCTGTGGTTTATGGAGTTTTATAACTGGGGGGGGGGTGTGTGACCAGGATAGTCTTGGAATAGTCAAGTGTGGATTTAGCAAAGGTACAGATGAGGGTTTATGCAGCAGGTGGGCTGAGGCAGAGGTGGAGACGGGTGATATTACAGAGGTGGGAGTAGGCACGGCTGATGATGGAGAAAAAATGGAGATGAACTCAGCTCAGGTTTATATAGAACACAGAGGTTGTAAACTGTCTGGTTCTGCCTCAGTCATTAGCCAGGGTGGAGAATGAGTTTGACAGATAGGGGATGGAGTTTGTATGGAAACCAATGACACTGGCTTCAGTCTTCCCAAAATTTACATTACAGAACCGTATTTCAGTGAAACAGGGTTGACAGATCTCCTAGCTGGAAATAGAAACAGCAGCAGAAGCAATGATGAGAGAGTAAATGACAAGAACTGTAATACTATTAGCAATGGTTTATAGAGCTAATAGTTGGAGATAGAGATTCACCAAGAATAATAACAGAAGTAAGCAGGGCAGAGTAAATGACTGGAGCAGTAATGCAGTTAAAAAACGGTTTATAGAATTAATAGCTAGACAGAGAGAGAGAGACTTACCAGGGATACCAACAATAGCGAGGATAGGATAGTAAATGTATTGAATAATCTCAAGTGCGCGATGGATCCGAGCATTTAATGAGAGCCGATCATAATATGTAGAAAGAATGTAAATAGCCCAGGATAAACTCCTGTCCATTGTTGTAACATTCCAATCTATTGTTCTCAGATTCTGATCCATCCTCTCCCTCTCTCTAGAGCTGCTGATCCCTGTTCGTGCCGGGGTTATGGTCCAGCTCACAGTATGGGATCACACATTGAAAGGAGTCCCGTTTTAATAGAAGATGGAAACCCTCCAGTGACACAATTAGGATCCATGGAGACTGACATTAATTACAGTCACTGAACAAACAGATTCAGTTAACCACTTTCAATCCAGGCACTTTCTGTATCACAATAAAGTAGAACATTTATCCAGTCTGGATGGGATGTATGAGGGTTGCTGAGGGAAGGAATGGTGGAAATAGCAGAGGCACTGGCCAGAATCATTCAATTCTCCTTGGATATGGGAGTGGTGACAGAGGACTGGAGGTTGCAAATGTTACAACCTGTTGAAAAAAGGACAGATAGGATAAACTCTACAATTATTGACCAATCAGACCGGTGTCACTACTGGGGAAAAATGTAGAGGTGACAACCCAGGAGAAAAATATTTGTTACTTGGAAAACCATTGGTTTGTAACTGTCTAGTAACATGGATATGCTGAAGGACAATCATGTCTGGCAAAATTCAACAACAACAACTTATGTTTATATAATGCCTTTAACATTGTAAAACATCCCAAGGTGCTTCACAGGAGCATTAAGAAGCAAAGTATAACGCTGAGACACAACAGGAGATATTAGGTCAGATAACCAACAGCTTAGTCGAAGAGGTAGGTTTTAAGGTGTGTCTGAAAGGAGGAAAGCGATGTGGAGAGGCGAAGAGGTGTAGGGAAGATATTACACAGCTTAGGGCCCCGGCAGCTGAAGGCACGGCCGCCAGTGATGCAGTGATTAAAATCAGGGATGCACAAGAGACCAGAATTAGAGGAGCACAGATATCTCGGTGTGTTGTGGAGCTGGAGGAGATAACAGAGGTAGGGAGGGACGAGGCCATGGAGGGATATGGAAACAAGTTGGAGAATTTTAAAATCAAGACATTGCTTGACTGGGAGACAATGTCGGTCTTTGGTTGATGAACCGGACTTGGTGTGAGCTAAGACATGGGCAGCAGATTTTTGGATGACCTCACGTTTACAAGAGAGTAGATGTGGGAGATCAGCCAAGAGTGAGATGTAATAGTCACATCTAGAGGTGACAAAGGCACGAATGAGGTTTCAGCAGCAGATGGACTGAGACATGGTGAAGTCGGGTGATGTTACTGAGGTGGAAATAGGCGGTTGTAATTATATCCTGAGAATGAGGTTAAAGCTCATTTTGTGGCGAAATGTGACACCAATGTTGCAAACAGTCTGTCTGAATCTCAGATTGTTAGCAGGGAGAGGGATGGAATCAATAGCAAGGGAACAGAGTTGGAGTGGGGAGTCAAAACAATGATTTCAAGCTTCCCAATATTTAATATTGGCTAAGGAACAGTAAACAGAGAGAAGTAGTGAAACGTTGTTGTTCAGACTCGATGGGAGTATACAGTGGTGTTCCCCAGGACTCGGTATTAGGATCGCTGCTCTTTTTGCTCTTGGAAAACACGAGGTGGGTAGGACAGAGACCCCTCCTCCTCCCGCTTTACAGAGCTTCCCCTCTCTGCAGCCTCTGCTCCATTTGTTGGTCATGTTACAGACCCAGAGATACTGCAACTACAGTCCCCATACCTCGTCCAGAGTTGGGTCACCAAATCCTCTGCCGTCCCTGAATGTCTGCAGCAGCTCACAACACAACCTCCAGAAAACCATCCACAGCACCTCCACTAACTTTACAATATCAGAAGCAAGTCAAAAGCCCCTCAACTGTAAGTTGGATGCCTGGTCCAGCAGTGCAGCTCACACCATTTTATTGATCCAAACTTCCATAGCACAAGTGGAGCTGGAGAGATGAAATGTGTGGTCAGGGAGAGACAGAGGGAAACAAACTCACTTTAAAAAGTGAATTAGAAAAAGACTTTAATATGAACAAGTTTCAGGACTATTGGAAATGGACAGGGGATTGGGATAATCAGAGCGGTGAGGCCATGAAGGGATTTGATCATACGATTGAGAATATTAAAATTAAAGTGTTACTGGACCAAGAGTCAATGTAGTTCAGTGAGCACAGGGTTGTTGGGTGAACAGAATTTGGTATAAATTAGAAGATGCCAGCAGAGTTTTGGATGACCACAAAGTTACAGTGAGTAGAATGTGGGAGACCAGCCGGGAGTGTGTTAGAATAGTCAAATCTCGAGGTAGAAAGGCATGGATGAGGGTTTCAGCAGCAGATGAGCTGAGCTCTATCTCTCTCTCGCTCTTCCTCTTTCTCTCTTTCTGTTTCTCTCTTTGTCGCCTTCACTTGCTCTGCCCCCCTCTGGATCTTCTATGTTTCTATCAAGTCGCCTATTAATTCCCTCAACTCCAGCTGATGTAAGCCGATCCTTTCCAGCCTTTCTGCATAAGACAGCACACCCATTCCAGATATTAGTCTAGTAAACCTTCTCTGAACTGCTTCCAACGCATTTACATCCTTCCTTAAATAAGGAGACTAATACTGTACACAATACTCTAGTTCTGAAGAAGTGTCACTGACCCAAAACGTTAATTCTGCTTCTCTTTCCACAGATGCTGCCAGACCTGCTGAGTGGTTCCAGCACTTCTTGTGTTTATATTAATTAGCAATTCTTGCCTGCGCTCTGTTTCCTGTTCGCTAGCCAATCTTCTATCCATACCAATATGTTGCCCCCTTAACCATGAGCTTTTATTTTCCGCATTGACATTTGATGTGACACATTATCAAATGCCTTCTGGTAATCTAAGTACAGTACATCCACCGGTTCCCCTTTAGCCACCGCACATGTTACTTCTTCAAAGAACTCCAATCAATTGGTTAAACATGATTTCCCTTTCACAAAACCATGTTGACTCTACCTGATCACCTTGAATTTTTCTATGTGCCCTGCTATAGCGTCTTTCATACTCACTTCCAATAACTAATCTGTAGCCAGAAAGCCATCACCTGTTACAGGTCATATGTCTCCTGTTTCTAATCTGATTTTGTGCTGTATTTGAACTGTCATTACTCAATTAACTGCTTGTGACTCTTCTCCCTCCTTTTGGTTAATCTGTGACCGTTGATCAGATCTTACAGTTGTGTAGGAGAGCGTTCACAGAGATCTGGATCATCGGCTTGGCTCACTTGGTTTGTGAGAAATGACAAACTCAGTTGAGCGATCTTTGCTGGGAATGGGTAGGAGATTTGGAGACAGAGAGAGATTACAATCGGCCAGATGCCTGTGGTTATTGCAAAGTCTACGTAGGAATTTTGTGACAGAGAGCTGGAGAGAGAGAATGTACACTCTAAAACATGTGATTAGCGTTGGGACTGGCTCAGAAATCTCGAAGCTGGTGGCATTGGCAAATTTGGAGATTCTACTCTGTATTCCAAGAACTAAGTCATTTATATACCGCAAAAACGCAATGGCCCCAACACTGAACTTTGGGGAACTCCCACTGTCTACCATCCTCCAAACTTCAAAACAACCATTTATTACCACTCGCTGTTTTCTATCCTTAATCCAATTTGACAATGATCCTCTTATTCCATGAGCCTCAATTTTGCTAACCAGCCTTTTACGTGGTACCTTATCAAACACGTTCTTAAAATACATATAAACAGTATCCACGGCATTCCCTTCATCAACCGTCTCTGTTACATGATCGAAAACATCAAGTAAATGAGTGAAGTATGATCTACCTTTACTGGAGTGTGTAGAGATGGGTTTCTGGAGCAGAACATTGAAGGACTAAGAATCGGGCTATTTTATGTAACGAGAAAGGATTAGTTTATAACACTGCTATAAAGGAGCATTTGGGAAATAATGACCATATTATGATAGAATTTCACATTCCATTTGAATGTGATAAATCTGAAACCAGGGTGTTCAATCTGAACAAGGAAAACCATGAAGGTACGGGGGCAAATTGTCAATTTAGTGTTAGCAAAGAGGTAGTACTTGAAAATGTAACTGGATTGAAGGCTGATAAATCCCTGGACCAGATGAGCTACATCCCAGAGTGTTAAAGGAGGTGGCATTATAGATGGTGGATGTATTTATGGGAATCGTTCAAATTTCTCGATTCAGGAAGAGTTCCTGAGGACTGGTAAGTAACAAATGTAACCCCACTATTTAAGAAGGGTGGGAGAGGGAGAATGAGAGCTGCAGGCCTGTTAGTTTAACATCAGTAATAGGGAAAATGTTAGAATCTATTGTCAAGGATGTGATAACTGGACACTTCGAAAATAATAGTAAAATTGGCAGAGTCAACGTGGATTTATGAAAGGGGTATTATGTTAGAATTAGAATTAGAATTAGAACATTACAGCGCAGTACAGGCCCTTCGGCCATCGATGTTGCGCCGACCTGTGTAACAAACCTGTTGAAGTTTTTTGAGGATGTTACTTGCTGCATTACTAAAGGAGAACCAGCAGGTGTGGTGCATTTGGACCTATTTTGGTAAGGTCCCACACAGGTGATTAGTAAATAAAATTACAGCACATGGAATTGGGGGCAATATGCTGGTATGGATCGAGAACTGGTTAACAGACAGAAAACAGAGAGCAGGAATAAACGGGTCATTCTCCGGATGGCAGGATGTTACTAGTGGGTAACACAAGGATCAGTACTAGGGCCACTGCTGTTCACAATCTATACAAATAATTTGAATTTGGGGACCAAATGTAATACTTACAAATTTGCTGATGACACAAAACTAGGTGGGAAAGTAGGTTGTGAAGAGGATGCAAGGAGGCTTCAAGTGGATTTGGACAGGCTAAGTGAGTGGGCAAGAACATGGCAGCTGGAATATAATATGAATAAGTATCAAGTGCTCCACTCCGGTAAAACAAAAACAGAAAGACAGAATATTTCTGGACTGGAGAGAGGTTGCGACGTGTTGATTTTCAAAGAGACCTGTGTTTCCTTGTGCATGAGTCACTGAAAGCAAATGTGCAGGTGCACCAATCAATTTGGAAGGCAAATGGTATGTTGGCCTCCATCTCAAATGGGTTTTGAATCCAGGAGTAAAGATGTCTGGCTGCAATTGTATCCCGCCTTGCTGAGACTGCACCTGGAGTATTGCGTACAGTCTTGGTCTCCTTGTCTAAAACAACAAAGAACAAAGAACAGTGCAGCACAGGAACAGGCCATTCGGTCCTCCAGGCCTGTACCGATGTTGATGCCTGCCCAAACTAAAACCTTCTGCACTTCCGTGGTCCGTATCCCTCTATTCCTATCCTATTCATGTATTTGTCAAGATGCCTCTTAAACGTCGCTATGGTACCTGCTTCCACCATCTCCCTCGGCAACAAGTTCCAGGCACTCACCACCCTCTGTGTAAAGAACTTGCCTCGCACATCCCCTCTAAACTTTGCCCCTCTCACCTTAAAACTATGTCCCCTTTTAACTGACTCTTCCACCCTGGGAAAAAGCTTCTGAATATCCACTCTGTCCTTGCCGCTTATAAATTTGTAAACCTCTATCATGTCGCCCCTCCACCTCCGTCCTTCCAGTGAAAACAATCCGAGTTTATCCAACCTCTCCTCATAGCTAATGCCCTCCAGACCAGGCAACATCCTGGTAAACCTCTTCTGTACCCTCTCCAAAGCCTCAACTTCCTTCTGGTAGTGTGGCGACCAGAATTGCACACAATATTCGAAGTGTGGCCTAACTAAAGTTCTGTATAGCTGCAGCATGACTTGCCTATTTTTATACTCTGTGCTTCGACCGATGAAGGCAAGCATGCCGTATGCCTTCTTGACTACCTTATCCACCTGCGTTGCCACTTTCAGTGACCTGTGGATCTGCACGCTCAGATCTTTTTGCCTGTCAATACTCCTAAGGGTTCTGCCATTTACTGTATACCTCCCACCTGTGTTACACCTTCCAAAATGCGTTACCTCACATTTGTCCGGATTAAACTCCATCTGCCATTTCTCCGCCCAAGTCTCCAACCGATCTATATCCTGCTGTATCCTCTGACAATCCTCATCACTGTCCGCAACTGCACCAACCTTTGTGTCATCCACAAATTAATTATCAGACCAGCTACTTTTTCCTCCAAATCATTTATATATACTACAAACAGCAAAGGTCCCAGCACTGATCCCTGCGGAACACCACTAGTCACATTCCTCCATTCAGAAAAGCACCCTCTGTCTTCTATGACTGAGCCAGTTATGTATCCATCTTGCCAGCTCCCCTCTGATCCCATGTGACTTCACCTTTTGTACCAGTCTGCCATGAGGGACCTTGTCAAAGGCTCACTGAAGTCCATCTAGATAACATCCACTGCCCTTCCTTCATCAATCATCTTCGTCACTTCCTCAAAAAACACGATCAAATTAGAGAGACGCGACCTCCCCTTCACAAAACCATGCTGCCTCTCGCTAATAAGTCCATTTGTTTCCAAATGGGAGTAAATCCTGTCCCGAAGAATCCTCTCTAATAATTTCCCTACCACTGACGTAAGGCGAACCGGCCTATAATTTCCTGGATAATCCTTGCTACCCTTCTTAAACAAAGGAACAACATTGGCTATTCGCCAGTCCTCTGGGACCTCAACTGTAGCCAATGAGGATGCAAAGATTTCTGTCAAGGCCCCAGCAATTTCTTCCCTTGCCTCTCTCAGTATTCTGGGGTAGATCCCACCAGGCCCTGGGGACTTATCTACCTTAATGCTTTGCAAGACACCCAACACATCCTCCTTTTTGATAATGAGATGAATGAGACTATCTGCACTCCCTTCTCTCGGCTCATCATCCACCAAGTTCTTCTCCTTGGTGAATGCTGATGCAAAGTACTCATTTAGTACCTCGCCCATTTCCTCTGGCTCCACACATAGATTCCCTTCTCTGACCTTGAGTGGGCCAACCCTTTCCCTGGTTACCCTCTTGCTCTTTATATACGTATATAAGGCCTTTGGTTTTTCCTTAATCCTGTTTGCCAATGTCTTCTCATAACCCCTTTGAGCCCTCCTGACTCCTTGCTTAAGTTCCTTCCTACTGTCTTTATATTCCTCAATGGATTCGTCTGTTCCTAGTCTTCCAGCTCTTATGAATGCTTCTTTTTTCTTTTTGACAAGGCTCACAATATCCCGCGTTATCCAAGCTTCCCGAAACTTGCCAAACCTATCCTTCTTCCTCACAGGAACATGTTGGTCCTGGATTCTAATCAGCGGACGATTGAAAGACTCCCACATGTCAGATGTTGATTTACCCTCAAATAGTCGTCCCCAATCTAAATTCTTCAGTTCCTGCCTAATATTGTTATAATTAGCCTTCCCCCAATTTAGCACTTGCAGCCGAGGACTACTCTTATCCTTATCCACAAGTACCTTAGAACTTATGGAATTATGGTCACTGTTCCCGAAATGCTCCCCGATGAAACTTCGACCACCTGGCCGGGCTCATTCCCCAATACCAGGTCCAGTACGGCCCCATTCCTAGTTGGACTATCGACGTATTGTTTCAAGAAGCCCTCCTGGATGTTCCTTACAAATTCTACCCCATCCAAGCCCCTAGCACGAAGTGAGTCCCAGTCAATATCGGGGAAGTTAAAATCACCCACCACTACAACCCTGTTACCTTTACATCTTTCCGAAATCTGTCTACATATCTGCTCCTCTACCTCCCGCTGGCTGTTGGGAGACCTGTAGTCAACCCCCAACATCGTGACTGCACCTGTCCTATTCCTGAACTCCACCCATATTGCCTCGCTTCATGACCCCTCCGTGGTGTCCTCCCGCAGTACAGCTGTGATATTCTCCTTAACCAGTAATGCAACTCCCCCACCCCTTTTACATCCCCCTCGTTCCCGCCTGAAGCTTCTAAATCCTGGAACATTTAGCTGCCAATCCTGTCCCTCCCTCAACCAAGTCTCTGTAATAGCAACAACATCATAGTTCCAAGTACTAATCCATGCTCTAAGATCATCTGCCTTACCTGTTATACTTCTCACATTGAAAGAATTGCACTTCAGACCACCAGTCCCGCTGTGCTCTGCAACATCTCCCTGCCTGCTCTTCCTCTTAGTCTTACTGTCCTTACTGTCCTAGTTCCCCCTCATTTATTTCACTTGCTGTCCTACTGCTCTGGTTCCCACCCCCCTGCCACACTAGTTTAAACCCTCCCGAGTGACGATAGCAAACCTCGCAGCCAGGTTATTTGTGCCCCTCCAGTTCAAATGCAACCCGTCCTTCTTGTGCAGGTCTCATCTGTCCCTGAAGAGATCTCAATGGTCCAGATATCTGAAACCCTCCCTTCTACACCAGCTGTTAAGCTCCGTGTTTAGCTGCACGAGCTTCCTATTTCTAGCCTCACTGGCACGTGGCACAGAAGGATATATTTGCCATGCAGGGATTGCAACTGAGGTTCAGCAGGATATCCATGGGATGGCAGGATTGTCTTATGAGGAGAGATAGAGAAAAATGGGCCTGTATTCTCTCGCATTTCAAAAAATGAGCAGTGATCTCATACAAAATTCTTACAGGGGGTGATGGGGTGGCTGCAGATCGGATTTTTCCCCTGTCTGGTGAGTCTACAACCAGGGGACATAAACTCAGAATAAGGGGCAGGCAAATTAAGACTGAGATGAAGAAGAATAACTTCACTCAGAGGGTGGTAAATCTTTGGAATTCACTACCACAGAGGGTGTGGAAGCTCAATATTGAGCATGTTCAAGACAGAAATCAATGGATTTCGGGAGACAAATGACATCAAGGGATACAGGGATAGCACGGGAATGTGGCGTTTAGGTAGATGATTAGCCATGATCTAATTGAATGACAGAGCAGTGTCGATGGGCTGAATGGCCTACTACTGCTCCTATGTTCCTGCAAACACGTGCTTGCTATCCTTCATTCCCTCAAACCTCTCCAAGTTTCTGTTGATTTCTTCTCTAATTATTGTTTGCAGAACATTACCCTCTACTGATGTTAAACTAATTGGTCTGTAATTGCTAGGACTGTGCTCACAACATCATTAAAAATATGCAGATTTAAGGTAATTGGCAAAGAACCAGAGACAAATTGAAGAGAATTTTCTGACACAGTAAGTTGCCAAATTTAGAGCCCCCGGTTGTCTAGAAACATACAGAAACATAAATCAGAAAAATAAAGCTTATGACAGTCACAAACAAATAATAATTTAGAAAGCTGAGAGGAGTAAAGAAAGTGCAGGGGTGAAGTAAAGAAAGGAAATTAGAAAAGCAAAGAGAGGGCATGAAAAAATATTGGCAGATAAAATCAAGGAAAACCCAAAGATGGTTGATCAGTACATTAAGAATAAAAGGATAACTAAGGAAAGGGGAGGACATATCAGAGATGTACAAGGTAGTTTGTGCATGGTTGCAAAAGATGTTGGCAGGGTCCTTAATGGATTTTATGTCTCCGTCTTCACAAAGTAAAGGGATGATGTAGACATTGTAATTAAAGAGGAGGAGTGTGAAATATTAGATACAATCAGCATAATGAGAGAGGAAGTACTCGAGGGTCTGAAATCCTTGAAAGTGGATAAATCGCCAGGGCAGGATGGATGGTATCCCGGGCTGTTAAAGGAAGCGAGGGAGGAAATAGCAGATACTCTGAGGATCATCTTCACATTCTCACTAGATACAGGCGAGGCATTAGACGATTGGAGGTCTGTGAACATAGTGCCAGTGTTTAAACATAGTGCAAAGGTTAGGCCAAATAATTATAGGCTGGTCAGTCTGACCGAAAGCCCCGCTACTTGACACAAACCCGATGAGACCCGACGTCATATGTCGGGTTCGGGTCGGATCGCTCTTCCGGATCCGGTTTTCGGGCTCGGGTTGGGTCGGACACACACAGTACTACCTTTTGCTCGGCTGGGAAGGAAAGAGAAGTTGAGTAAGTAAGCATCAACATTTGAAAAGCCTGCCAGAGCTGGGAGTCTGTGACGTCAAGGAGGGAAACGTGCATCTGGACTCAACAGACTGTGAGTCTGCGCAGTGAGAAAGTGAGTGTTTCTATGATGTCACCGCGCTCATGATGCAGCTTCCTTCCATTCAATCCAAAAGTGCTAAGTACAGTGAGTGCAATATGGTCGGGTCAGGCACGGGCCGGCTCGGACTCGGGTCCAATGTGGTTCTGTGAGGTTTGGTCGGTTTTATTTCCAGACCCGAGCAGGCCTTTAGATTAGATTAGAGATACAGCACTGAAACAGGCCCTTCGGCCCACCAGGTCTGTGCCGAACATCAACCACCCATTTATACTAATCCTACACTAATCCCATATTCCTACCAAACATCCCCAAATGTCCCTATATTTCCCTACCACCTACCTACACTAGTGACAATTTATAATGGCCAATTTACCTATCAACCTGCAAGTCTTTTGGCTTGTGGGAGGAAACCGGAGCACCCGGTGAAAACACACGCAGACACAGGGAGAACTTGCAAACACCACACAGGCAGTACCTGGAATCGAACGCGGGTCCCTGGAGCTGTGAGGCTGCGGTGCTAACCACTGCGCCATTGTGCCAGACATCGGTGGGCAAATTATTAGAATAAATTCTCAGAGCTACGATAAACTGCCACTTAGAAAGGCAAAGATTAATCAGGGATAGTCAGCATGGATTTGTTAAGGGAGGGTCTTGTCTTACTAACATAACTAAGTTTTTTGAGGAAGGAGCAAAAAGGATTGATAAAGGTAGTGCAGTGGATGTGGTCTACATGGATTTTAGTAAGGCGTTTGACAAGGTCCCACATGGCAGACTGATCAGAACAGTGAAAGCTCATGAGATACAGGGGAATGTGGCAAGTTGGATCCAAAATTGGCCCAATGTCAGGAAACAAAGGGTAATGGTCGACGGATGTTTCTTGTGAATGGAAAGCGGTGTCTAGTGGCGTTCCCAGGTCTCAGTGTTGGGTCCCTTGCAATTTGTGATAGATATTAATGCTTTGGACTTAAATGTGGGAGGCATGATTGGAAAATTTGCTGATGACACAAAAATTGGTCATGTAGTTGATAGTGAAGAGGATAGCTGTGGACTCCAGAATGATATCAATGGTTTAAATGGTTTGGTTGAGTGGGCGAAAAAGTGGCAAATGGAAGTCAATCTGGGGAACTGTGAGGTAATGCAGTTGGGAAGGGCAAATAAAGCGAAGGAATACACAACAGACAGGAGGATAGTGAAAGGGGTAGAAGATGTTAGAGACCTTGGAGTGTTTGTCCACAGTTCCTGGAAGGTGGCAAGACAGGTAGACAGAGTGGTGAAGAAGGCATATGGAATGCTTTCCATTACTGGCCGATATATAGAATACAAAAGGAGGGATGTAATTCTGGAATTGTATAAAACACTGGTTAGGCCACAGCTGGAGTATTGTGTACAGTTCTGGTCACCATATTACAGGAAGGACATAATTGCTTTGGAGAGAGTACAGAGAAGATTTTCAAGAATGTTGCCAGTGATGGAAAATTGCATCCATGATGAAAGATTGGATAGGCTAAGATTGTTTTCTTTAGAACAGAGGAGACTGAGGGGTGACTTGATTGAGGTGTACAAAATTATGAGGGGCCCAGGTAGAGTAGTCAGGAAGGACATGTTTCCCCCATTGGAGAGGTCAATTACCAGGGGGCACAGATTTAATTGATTGGTAGACGGATCAAAGGGGACGTGAGGACAAACATTTTCACCCAGAGGGTGGTGGGTGTCTGGAATTCACTGCCAGGACGGTGGTGGAGGCAAAAACCATCAAAGATTTTAAAAGGTACCTGGACCTACACCTGAAGTGCTGCAACTGGCAAGGCCATGGACCAGCGGCTGGAAGATGGGATTAGATTCGGCGGCTAGTCTTTTCAGCCAGCAGAGACACATTGGGCTGAATAGCCTCCTTTTGTGCCATAACCCTTCCATGGATATTTGGTCCTATCGGTCTGTGGGTGGGATCTGGAATTCACTGCCTGAAATCATGGTGGAAGCAGATTCAATAATATCTTTCAGAAGGGAATATAACAAAAACTTGACAAGGAAAAAAAAATCAACAGGAGTCTGGGGAAAGAGGAGGGAGTGGGACTAATTAGTTAGCTCTTTAAAGGAGACAGCACTGATACAATGGACATTCTGTGCTGCATCAATCTATGATTATATGAACAAGGGACAAAGAGAGAGAGGGAGAAAGGGTGAAAGAGAAAAGGAAAATAGATACAGAGTTAAAGAGAAGTTTCTACCAGTTTTCAGGGGTTGGGATTGTGATTCGTGATCTGCCCGTGCCCATTCCTGTTGAGGCAGGTGACACACAAACTTCCTGCTGCCTCCTCATTTTCATGAATTCTACGTACCGCCTAGGGTGACCCGCGCTGCTGTCTGTCTGCAAGCTGAACAGGGACGTAACTGTGTTTGAGGCTGGCACGTGCTTCAGCCAGGATTCAGCTCTTAAAGGTAGTCTGTCCCTCTTAAAGGGAAGCTGTACTGAATCACAGGAGGCTGCTGCTGACTCTGAATGCTGCAAATGGAGACAAGGTAAATGGAATACTAGGGCAGAGAGAGGGCTGTGCTGTTCACGGATGTCGTGCTGGAGGCCTTAGTCATGGAGGTTGACCGGAGGAGAGAGGCCATGTTTCTGTGAGGTGGGGCGGAGACCCTCAAGGAACGTCTTCCGAAGGGAATGGGAGCAGGTGGCCAGGGAGGTCAATGCAAGAAGTATGGCCCCAAGGACCTGGCAGCAAAGCCAGAAGACGTTTGATGAGCTCACACGGGTGGTGAATGTCAGTGAATTCATTGCTACATGGCATCTCCTACCCCCTACATCACCAACCTCTCACACTGCTCAATGTACCACACCCCCATCACTTAGTTTCAAAGACGTGTATCAAAGCTGCTGGAATGGCTGATTGGTGTCAGATCAAATCCCTCTGCACACTACCAGCACATACTTGGTGAACAGGGACGAGAGCCCTGCTTAGCATGGAGCACCGGAAGTGACCGGCAGCTCAGCTGATACCATTTTATGGATCCAAACGTCCATGGCATTGGGCCCAGTGACACTGCAGAGCTGAGAATACCTGCCATAGACCGAAACAGAGGGAAAGAAGCCTTCTTTTAAATCGGAATTGAAGAAAAGACTTGAAGGCAGGAATATGGGAATGGACAGGGCAATGGGACTAATTGAGGATGAGATTCAAACACATGAATGAAAATATTAAATTTAACGTGCTGCTGGTCCCGGAGCTAATGTAGATCAGTGAGCACAGGGGTGATGGGTGATCAGGATTTGGGGTGACGGGTGATGAGGATTTGGTACATATTAGTGTACAGGCAGCAGAGTTCTGGATGGGCAGTGCTTTATCGAGGTTTATAACTGGGAGGGTGACCAGGATAGAACTGGAATAGTCAAGTGTGGATTTAACAGATTTAAAGATTGATGAAGACAAATGTAGGTCCCTTACCGTCAGAAACAGTGGAATTAATTATGGGGAACAAAGAAATGGCTGACCAACTAAATGCATACTTTGGTTCTGTCTTCACAAAGGAGAACACAAATATCATACCAGAAATGTTGGGGAACACGGGGTTTAGTGAGAGAGAGGAACTTAAGGAAATCTGTATTAGTAGAGAAATGGTGTTGGGGAAATTGATGGTATTGAAGGCCGATAAATTCCCAGGGCCTGATAATCTACATCTCAGAGTGCTGAAGGAAGCCGTCCCAGAAATAATGGATGTATTGGTGGTCATCTTCCAAAATTCTATAGATTCTGGATCATTTCCTAACGATTGGAATGTAGCTAATGTAACCCCAGGGAGGTTGAGAGAAAGCAGGGAATTATCGACAAGTCAGCCTGACGTCGGTGGTGGGGAAAGTTCTAGAGTCCATTATCAACGATTTTATAGAGGAGCACTTGGAGAAAAGTGGTTGAATCGGACAGAGTCAGCATGGATTTACGAAAGGGAAATCACGCTTGACAAATCTACAAGAATTCTTCGAGGATGTAACTAGTAGAGGGGGAGCCAGTGGGTGTGGTTTATTTGGACTTTCAGAAGGCTTTCGACGAAGTCCCACGTAACACATTAGCCTGTAAAATTAAAGCGCATGAGATTGGTGCTAGTGTATTGTGATAGATAGAAAATTGGTTGGCAGACAGGAAACCCAAGAGTAGGAATAAATGGGTCTTTTATTCCGAATGGCAGGCTATTCACCTGCTAATGTCACTAGTGGGGTACCATAGGGATTGGTGATAGGACCCCAGCTATTCACAATATATCTTACTGATTTCGGTGAGGGATCTAAATGTAATATCTCCAAATTTGCAGATGACACGAAACAGGGTGGGTGGGTGAGTTGTGAGGAGGATGCAGAGAGGCTTCAGGGTGATTTGGACAAATTGAGTGAGTGGGCTAATGCATGGCAGATGCAGTACAATGTGGATAAATGTGAGGTTAATCACTTTGGTAGCAAAAGCAGGAAGGCAGATTATTATCTGAATGGCTATAAACTGAAAGAGGGGAATATGCAAGGAGAGCTGGGTGTTCTCGTACACCAGTCACTGAAGGTAAGAATGCAGGTGCAAGGCAAATAGTATGTTGGCCTTCACAGCGAGATGATTCGAGTACAGGAGCAGGGATGTCTTGTTGCAATTATTCAGGGCCTTGGTGAGGCCACACCTGGAATATTGTGTACAGTTTTGGTCTCCTTATTTAAGGAAGGATGTTATTGCTATAGGTTTACCAGACTGATTCCCTGGATGGCGGGACTGACGTATGAGGAGAGATTGAGTCGGTTAGAATTATGTTCGCTGGAGTTCAGAAGATTGATGGGGATCTCATAGGAACCTATAAAATTCTAACAGGACTTGACAGAACAGATACAGGAAGGATGTCCCCGATGGTGGGGAAGTCCAGAACCAGTGGTCGTCGTCTAAGGATACGGGGTAAACCTTTCAGGACTGATATGCAAAATTTCTACACCCAGAGAGTGGTGAGCCTGTGGAATTCGCTGCCGCAGAAAGCAGTTGAGGCCAAAACATTGCATGTTTTCAAGAAGGAGTTAGATATAGCTCTCAGGATGAAAGGGATCAAAGGAAATGGGGGGAAAGCGCAAACAGGTCGCTGAGTTGGACGATCAGCCATGATCATAATGATTGGCGGGGCAGGCTCGAAGGGCCGAATGGCCTACTCCTGCACCTATTTTCTATGTTTCTATGTTAACAACGGCACAGATGAGGGTTTATGTAGCAAATGAGCTGAGGCAGACGGGTGATATTACAGAGCTGGTAGTAGGCAGGGTAGGTGATGGAGAGAATAAGGGTTCAGAACTCAGCTCAGGGTTAAATAGAACACAGAGGATGCAAACTGTCTGGTTCAACCTCAGATATTAGCCGGTTAGGGGTACGTCGTTCATGGAGATGGACAAAATTTCCGAAGCAGACCGATTGCACAAGCTCCACTCTTCCCAAAATTAAAATTGTAAGAACATTATTTCAGTGAAACGCGGTTTACAGATCACATAGCGGGAAGTAGGGACTTAGCAGGGGCAGCAACAGCAGAAAACATGGTCGAGTAAATTCCATGAACTCTAATACAAGTAGCAATGGTTTATAGAGCTCATAGCTGGAGATAGAGTTTTGCCAGGGATAACAAAAGTAACAAGGAGGGCAGAGTAAATGACAAGAACAGTAATGTTGCGAAACTTGGTTTATAACATTCATAGCTGGATAGAGAGACTTACCAGGGACACTGATAATAGCAAGGATGGGATAGTAAATGTGTTGCATAATCTTCAATACAAGATAGATCCGATACTCTAATGGGAACCTATCATAATTGGCAGAAAGATAGTCAAACTCCCAAATGAAACTCCTGCCCATTGTTGTAACATTCCAGTCTGTTGTTCTGAGATTCTGACCCATTGTTGTAACATTCCAATCTATTGTTCTCAGATTCTGAACCATTGTTGTAACATTCCAATCTATTGTTCTCAGAGTCTGACCCATTGTTGTAACATTCCAGTCAATTGTTCTCAGATTTTGATCCATTGTTGTAACATTCCAATCTATTGTCCTCATATTCTGACCCATTGTTGTAACATTCCAGTCAATTGTTCTCAGATTCTGATCCATTGATGGAACATTTCAATCTATTGCTCTCAGATTCTGATCTATCCTCTCCCTTTCTCTGGAGCTGCTGATCCCTTTTAGTGCCAGGTCTGATGCTCCCGCTAACACTATGTGATAACACATTGAAAGCAGTCCCTTATTAATAGCAGAGGGAAACCCTCCAGTGACACGATTAGAGTCCATGGAGACTGACATTAATTACAGTCACTGAACAAACAGGTTCAGTTAACCCCTTTCAATCAAACACTTTTTGTACCACAATAAAATAGAACATTTACCCTGTCTGAATGGGATGTATAAGGATTACGGAGGGAAGGAATGGTGGGAATAGTAGAGGCACATGACAAAATCTTTCACTTCTCCTTGGATATGGGAGTGGTGACAGAGGACTGGAGGTTTGTAAATGTTACACCCTGGTTACAAATGGAGAGATGGAGTAAACCCTGTTCTGTTCAGTCAATCTGACGTCAGTGGTGGGGAAATTTCACAACCCAGGGCAGAAATATTCGTTGGTTGGAAAAGCACAGCATAATACATTTCAAGCAGCACAGATATACCAATGAAAAATCATGTCTGGCAAACTTCAACAAGAACTTATCCTAAGGTAAGCAGCATTATGAAACAAAGTGTAACACTGAACCACAAATGCAGATATTCGGTTATGAGACCAAAAGCTTGGTCAAAGAGGTAGGATTTAAAGGAGTGTCTTAAAGGATACAAGCGAGGTGGAGAGGTAGAGCTGTGTAGGGAGGATATTCCCGAGCTCGGGACCGAGGCAACTGAAGGTGCGGTCAGCAATGGGGGAGTAATTAATATCAGGAATGCACAACAGGCCAGAATTAGTGGAGCAGAGATATCTCAGAGGGTTGTCGGGCAGGAGGAGATTACAGTTATCGTGAGGGGTGAGACCATGGACGGATTTGAAAACATGATTGAGAATTTTAAAATAAAGGCATTGTTTGACTGTGAGGTGATGTAGGTTAGTGATCGGGGAATGGGACTTGTTGTGAGTTAAGACACAGGCAGCACAGCTTTAGATTACCTCAAATTTACATGTAGTAGCATGTGGGAGAATGAGTTGGAATAGTCTAGTCTACAGGTAATGAAAGCATGAATGAGAGCTTCATCAGCAGATGAGTTGAAACAGCGGTGACGTTGGGCGATCTTATTGAGGTGGGAATAGGTGGGCATAGTGATGGCACGAATATAAGGTTGGAAGCTCATTTTGTGTTCAAATGCCACAGAATCACAGAATTGTTACAGCACAGAAGGTGGCCATTCAGTCCATCGAGTCTGCTCTACCTCTCCAAAAGAGCAATTCATCTAATGCCACTCTCCTGCCTTCTCCCTGTAGCTCTGCACAATCTTCCTTTTCAGATAGCTATCCAATTTCCTCCTGAATGCCTCGATTGAATCTGCCTCCACCAGACTCTCAGGTAGCGCATTCCAGACCTTAACACTCGCTGTGTGAAAAAGTTTTCCTCATGTCACTTCTGCTTCTTTTACCAATTACTTTAATTCTTTGTCCTCTCGTTTTCGATCCTTTCAGGAATGGGAACAGTTTTTCCCTTTCCACTCTGTCCAGACACCTCATAATTTTGCAGACCTTTTTCAAATTTCCTCTCAGCCTTCTCTTCTCTAAGGAAAATGTTCCAACTTCTCCAGTCTATCTTTAGAACTGATATTCGTCATCCCTGGAACCATTCTTGTGAATGTTTTTTCACACTCTCCAATGTTTCCATGTTATCTAATGTGCCCAGAACTAAACGTAACGCTGCAGCTGAGGCCGAACTAGTGTCTTATACAAGTTCAAAACAACCTCCTTGCTCTTGTATTCCATGCTACAGGATACTGTAGGCTTTATTAACTGCTCTCTGATCCTGTCATGCCACATTCAATGACCGATGCACATATACATCCAGGTCCCTCTGCTCCAGAACCCCCTTTAGAATTGTAACCTTTATTCTATATTTTCTCTCCATGTCCTTCCTACGAAATGAATCACTTCACATTTCCCCACATTGAACTTCATCTGTCTGCCCATTCCACCAACTTGTCTGTGTCCTTTTGAAGTTTTACACTATCCTCCTAATAGTTCATAATGCTTCCAAGTTTTGTATCATCTACAAACTTTAAAATTGTGCCCTGTACACCAAGGTCTAGGTCATTAATATATGTCAGGAAGAGAAAGGGTCCTAACACTGATCCCTGTGGTCCTCCACTACAAATCTTAAATAAAAAACGAAACGAGCTGGAAATACTCAGCAGGTCTGGCAGCACCTGTGGAGAGAGAAGCAGAGTTAATGTTCCAGGTCAGTGACCCTTCATCAGAACTGGAAAAGGTTAGAAATGTAATAAGTTTTAAGCAAATAAAGCAGGGATGGGGCAAAATGGAGCAGAAGGGGTGTTGATAAGACAGAGGGCCAGAGAGATTAACTGACCAGGAGGTCATGGGGCAAAGGCAAAGAGAGTGTGCTCATGGTGTGGTGAAAGACAAAGCATTAGTGCAGAGCAGTTGTTAAATGACAGAACAATGAACAGCCCGAGCTAAAAGCACCAATATAAAAATCCCAGTTTAAGTCTGGCACATGGTAAAAAAAACTGATAAAACAAATAATAAAAATGGACCTGCTCTGAATGCTCTGAAATTATTGAACTCAGTGTTCAGTCCAGAAGTCTGTCGAGTGCCTAATCAGGCAATGAGGTGCTGTTCCTCGAGCCGGCGTTGATGTTCACTGGAACACCGCAGCAGGTGAAACGCAGATTGGGTGAGCGCTTTGTGGAACACCTCCGCTCAGTCCAAAAGCATGATCCCGAGCTTCCACTCGCTTGTCATTTCAACACCTTTGATCCCCCACCCCTGCTCAAATGTCCACATTTCTGTCCTTGTGTTTACACCCTCTACTCCCGCTTTACTTGCTTAAAACCTATTACATTTCTAACCTTGGCCAGTTCTGATGAAAGGACACAAACCTGGAACATTAACTCTGTTTCTCTCTCCACAGACACTGCTGAGCATTTCCAGCACTTTCTGTTTTTATTTCAGATTTCCAGCACCTGCAGCATTTTGTTTTGATTCCACTACAAACTTTTCTCCAACCCGAAAAGCATCCATTAATCACTACTCTCTGTTTCCTGTCACTCAACCAGTTTAGTTTCATGTTGCTACTGTCCTTTTATTTGATGAGCTGTAACTTTGCTCACAGGTCTGTTGTGTGACACTTTATCAAATGCTTTTTGGAATTCCATTTAAACCACATCAACAGCATGTGGGTGCCTGGAACGCGTTGCCAGCCGAGGTGGTAGATGCGGGCACGATGGCGTCTTTTAAGATGTATCTAGACAGATACATGAATGGGCAGGAAGAAAAGAGATACAGACCCTTAGAAAATAGGCGACATGTTTAGATAGAGGATCTGGATCTGCGCAGGCTTGGAGGGCCGAAGGGCCTGGTCCTGTGCTGTAATTTTCTTTGTTCTTTGTTCTTTGTTCATTGTCCTCATCAAGCTTCTATTTTACCACTTCAAAAAACTCCAGCAAGTTTGTTAAACACCATTTTCCCTTAACAAATCCGGCTGGTTTTCCTTAATTAACCCACATGTCCATGTGCCTATTAATGTTGTCCTGAATATGACACCAATGTTAAAAACAGACTGTCTGAATCTCATACTGTTGCCAGGGAGAGGGATGGAATCAATAACAAGGGAACAGAGTTGGAGTGGGGCGTGAAAACTATGGCTTCAATCTTCCCAATATTTAATTGGAGGAAATTTCTGCTCATCCAGTACTGGATGTCGGATAAACTGTTGGATAATTTAACAACAGTGGAGGAGTGGAGAGAGGTGGTGGTGAGGTAAACATGATGGAGTTCTTTGATAAAACAATTGAGATGGTTGATGAGGGTGGTGTGATTTAAGTTATATTTATAGACTTTCAAAAGGTGTTTGATCAAGTGTCATTCAATAGACTGATTAGGAAAACTGAACCCAATGCAGTTCTTTGATAAAACAATGGAGACGGTTGCTGAGGGAAGGAATGATGGAAATAGCAGAGGCACTGTCGGAATCTTCCAATCCTCCTTGGATATGGGAGTCATGACAGAGGACTGTAGGGCTGTAAATGTTACTCCCTGTTACAAAAGGAGTGATTAGATAAATCCTGTAATTACTGACCAGTCAGCCGAATGTCAGTGGTTGGAAATTACTAGAGGCCAGAACCCAGCTCAAAAATGTATCTTTCTTGGAAAAACATGGGATAATAAATAACAAACAGCACGGATAGGTTAATGGAAAATCATGTCTGATAATCCTGATCAAGTTCGGTGATGACAAAACTGTGAGTGTTTTGTGTTATGTGTACAGACATTCAAAAGGCCGGTGATCAAATGTCAGTTTATAGACTTGTTATGAAAAATGGAACATATGGATTAATGTGACAGTGATAGTGTGGGTATGACACTGACTCAGGGACAGAAAGCAGAGAGAAGTGGTGAACGGTCATTGTTCAGACTGGGGGAGGGGGAGTATACAGTGCTGTTTCTCAGGACTCGGTATGAGAACCAGTGCTGTTCCTGGAATATAGATAGATATATAAATGACACCAACGTCTCCGTAAAAAAAAAAACATAATTTCAACTCTTGCAGAAGACATGAAACTCATAGCTAACGGTGGAACAATGCAGACCAGAGAATTATCCAACCACACAGACGTTTTTTTTAAAATTTATTTATTCTGGACTCTAATCCATCACGAGTTTATTTCAAAGAACAAAGAACAAAGAACAAAGATAATTACAGCACAGGAACAGGCCCTTCAGCCCTCCAAGCCTGCGCCGATCCAGATCCTCTCTCTACACATGTCGCCTATTTTCTAAGGTTCTGTATCTCTTTTCTTCCTGCCCATTCATGTATCTGTCTAGATACATCTTAAAAGACTCCATCGTGCCCGCGTCTACCACCTCCGCTGGCAACGCGTTCCAGGTGCCCACCACCCTCTGCGTAAAGAACTTTCCACGCATATCCCCCCTAAACATTTCCCCTTTCACTTTGAACTCGTGTCCTCTCGTAATTGAAACCCCCACTCTGGGAAAAAGCCTCTTGCTGTCCACCCTGTCTATACCTCTCATGATTTTGTACACCTCAATCAGGTCCCCCCTCAACCTCCGTCTTTCTAATGAAAATAATCCTAATCTGCTCAACCTCTCTTCATAGCTAGCGCCCTCCATACCAGGCAACATCCTGGTGAACCTCCTCTGCACCCTCTCCAAAGCATCCACATCCTTTTGATAATGTGGCGACCAGAACTGTACGCAGTATTCCAAATGTGGCCGAACCAAAGTCCTATACAACTGTAACATGACCTGCCAACTCTTGTACTCAATGCCCCGTCCGATGAAGGAAAGCATGCCGTATGCCTTCTTGACCACTCTATTTACCTGCGTTGCCACCTTCAGGGAACAGTGGACCTGAACACCCAAATCTCTCTGGACATCAATTTTCCCCAGGACTTTTCCATTTACTGTATAGTTCACTCTTGAATTGGATCTTCCAAAATGCATCACCTCGCATTTGCCCTGATTGAACTCCATCTGCCATTTCTCTGCCCAACTCTCTAATCTATCTATATTCTGCTGTATTCTCTGACAGTCCCCTTCACTATCTGCTACTCCACCAATCTTAGTGTCGTCTGCAAACTTGCTAATCAGACCACCTATACTTTCCTCCAAATCATTAATGTATATCACAATCAACAGTGGTCCCAGCACGGATCCCTGTGGAACACCACTGGTCACACGTCTCCATTTTGAGAAACTCCCCTCTACTGCTACTCTCTGTCTCCTGTTGCCCAGCCAGTTCTTTATCCATCTAGCTAGTACACCTTGGACCCCAAGCGCCTTCACTTTCTCCATCAGCCTGCCATGGGGAACCTTATCAAACGCCTTACTGAAGTCCATGTATATGACATCGACAGCCCTTCCCTCATCAATCAACTTTGTCACTTCCTCAAAGAATTCTATTAAGTTGGTAAGACATGACCTTCCCTGCACAAAACCATGTTGCATATCACTGATGAGCCCATTTTCTTCCAAATGGGAATAGATCCTATCCCTCAGTATCTTCTCCAGCAGCTTCCCTACCACTGACGTCAGGCTCACCGGTCTATAATTACCTGGATTATCCCTGCTACCCTTCTTAAACAAGGGGACAACATTAGCAATTCTCCAGTCCTCCGGGACCTCACCCGTGTTTAAGGATGCTGCAAAGATATCTGTTAAGGCCCCAGCTATTTCCTCTCTCGCTTCCCTCAGTAACCTGGGATAGATCCCATCCGGACCTGGGGACTTGTCCACCTTAATGCCCTTTAGAATACCCAACACTTCCTCCCTCCTTATGCCGACTTGACCTAGAGTAATCAAACATCTGTTCCTAACCTCAACATACGCACTCTAATTTATTTGTGTGTGATTTTCATGAGAGTGTGTGCGAGAATGTGTAGAGTATATTTTTATTATTTTATTTAGATTCAGCTTCTTTTGTGAAGTATAATAAACTCACCTCTTGTTTAAACTCAAGAAAACCTGTCCTATTGGTTCTTTTATGATCACAACAAAGATAAAAGGTAGAATACTCACTAAGGTGGTCAGCACGTCCACTGTTAAAAAGGATACCCTCTTGCGGTAAAATAAGATATAAGACAAGAGGGGGACTGGGACCCTTACTCACCTGGCTGGAACAGAAATCTGGAGGTTCGAATGATGATAACGCAACAACACATGAGAAATTGGAAGTGGGAAAAGCAATTGATCCTGAGAAAAATGTTAAAAATATCAATGCAGGTTTTATTGTGGTTTTCACTGCTGGAACACTGAAATGTCCACGGTCGAAGACAGAGCATACAAACATATGAACATTTGAATTAGGAGCAGGTGTAGGCCACTCGGCCCCTCAAGCCTGCTCTGCCACTCAATAAGATCATGACTAATCTGATTGAAACCTCAACTCCACATTACCACCTACCCTCGATAATCTTTCACCCCCTTGCTTATCAACAATCTATCTATCTCTGTCTTACAAGTACTTAAAGACTCTCTTCCACTGCCTTTTGAGGAAGAGAATTCCCAAGGCTCACAACCCTCAGAGAAAGAAAAATCTCCTCATCTCTGTTTTAAATGGGCGACCTCTCATTTTTAAATGGTGACCCCTAATCCTAGATACACCCAGATACACACATCTTTCCACATGCACCTGTCAAGACTGCTCAAGATCTTAGATGTTCAAATCAAGTCGCCACTTACCCTTCTAAATTCCAGTGGATATAAGCCTAGCCTGTCCAATATTTCCTCATAAGACAGCCCACCCATTCCAGGTATTAGTCTAGTAAACCATTTCTGGGTTGCTTCCAATGCATTTACATCATTCCTTAAATAAGGAGACCAGTGCTGTATACAGTACTCCAGATGTGGTCTGACCAATGCCCTCTATAACTGAAGCATAACATGCCTACTTTTGTATTCAATTACCGTCGCGATAAATGATAACATTCTATCAGCTTTCCTAGTTACTTTCTGAACATGCATACTAAGCTTTGGAGATGCATGCAAAAGGACACCCAGATCCCTTTGCATCTCAGAGCTCTGCAATCTCTCATCATTAGATAATATGCTTCGATTTTATTATTCCTGCCAAAATGGGCAATTTCCCATTTTCCCACATTATACTCAATTTGCCAGGTCTTTACCCAATCACTTAACCTATCTATATTCATTTACAGCCTCCTTATGTCTCCTTCACAAGTTACTTTCTTACACATCTTTGTGTCATCAGCAAATTTGGTAACCAGGCCTTCGGCTCCTTCATCCAAGTCATTTATATAAATTGCAAAAAGTTGAGGTCCCAGCCCTGATCCCTGTGGCACACCAGTCCTTACATCTTGCCAACCAGAAAATGGCCCATTTATGCCTTCTCTCTGTTTTCTGTTAGCTAACCAATCTTCTATCCATGCCAACATGTTACCCCGTTCACCATGAGCTTTTATTTTCACAAAACCTTTGATGTGGCACCTTATCTATTGCATCCTGGAAATCTATGTACAGTACATCCACCGGTTCCCCTTTCTCCGCAGCACATGGTACCTCTTCAAAGAACTCCAACAAATTGATTAAACATGATTTCCCTTTCATAAAACCATTTTGATTCTGCCTGATTAGGTTGAATTTTTCTCAGTGCCGGCTACACTGTCTTTAATAATAGCTTCTAACATGTTTCCTATGACAGATGTGATGCTAACTTGCCTGTAGTTTTCTGTTATCTGTTTCCCTCGCTTTTTGACTAAAGGAGTTACATTCCCAATCAAGGAGTTATATACAGAGTGAAGTAACTTGGTACAGGTTAAAATCCTTCTCTGTTGAAAAGTTGAGCAATGTAGCTGGACAGTTAGGGATTACTCTCCATCTAAAAACGTGGAAACCCGAATTCCTAAGACTTTTGGCCAACCATTTTCCACTTAAAGCTGAAGATTCAAACAGGGTTAGAATCACTAACAGATAGAGTAATGTTAGCTAAGGTAAAACTGGGAAAGAAGAGACTAGAATTAGAATTCCAGAGAGAGCGAGAAAGCGCAGAGCGAGTGCCAAGAAAGGGAAAAAGTAAGAGTGTTCCAGAAGGAGAAGGAGGAAAGGGAGTTAAGGCGGCTCAAACAACTAGAAGAAGACCCAGTACACCCAGTGAAGGCACAGCTCTTGAGGGAGCTACCCCTAGCTCAGGACCATGTGCTGATCTCTTAAAGTTCTCCCAGTTCATGACAAAGTTCAATGAGGAGGATGTGGCAGAATTTTTCGTCACTTGTGAAAAGCTTGTAAAACAACCAAAATGGCCGGCAGAGAGCTGGACACTGTTTTTACAAAGCAAAGTAACAGGAAAATCCCATCAGTTCTATTCAATGTTGCCACCTCCCTATTCCTTTTGAAACATCTAAACCCCGGAACATCCAACATTCATTTCTGCCCCTGTGATATCCAAGTCTCCGTAATGGCCAGAACATTGTCGCTCCAAGTACTGATCCATACTCTAAGTTCATCACCCTTATTCCTGACACTTCTTGCGTTAATATAGACACACTTCTCCCATCATACTGGCTGCAACTGTGCCCTGTCAACTGTCTAACCTTGCTCACAGACTCTCTGCACTATGTATCTGCCTGTTCAACATATGGAGTAAATGGCAAGAACAGTAATGCAGTTAAACATGGTTTATAGAATAAATAAGTGGATCGAGACACTTCCCAGGGAAACCAATGATAGCCAGGATGGGATAAAAAAAATATTGAATAATCATGATTGTGTAATAGATCCGCCTGTTTATTGGCAGCCAGTCAAAATTTGCAGAAAGAAAGTCAAACTGCCAGATGAAACTCCTGCCTACTGTTCTGACATTCCAATCTATTGTACTCATATTCTGACCCATTGTTGTAACATTCCAATCTTTTGTACTCATATTCTGACCCATTGTTGTAATATTCCAATCTATTGTTCTCAGATTCTGACCCATTGTTGTAACATTCCAATCTATTGTACTCATATTCTGACCCATTGTTGTAACATTCCAATCTATTGTTCTCAGATTCTGACCCATTGTTGTAACATTCCAATCTATTGTTCTCAGATTCTGATCTATCCTCTCCCTTTCTCTGGGGCCACTGATCCCTGTTAGTCCCGGGGATGATGCTCCCACTGACACCAGGGGTAACACATTGAAATGAGTCTCTTATTAATAGAAGAGGGAAACCCTCCAGTGACACAATTACGGTCCATGGAGACT
>NW_027141628.1:836189-840934 GCF_036365525.1 Heterodontus francisci | reverse complement strand
TTAACCCTAACCCTAACCCTAACCTAACCTAACCCTAACCCTAACCCTAACCCTAACCCTAACCCTAACCCTAACCCTAACCCTAACCCTAACCCTACCCTAACCCTAACCCTAACCCTAACCCTAACCCTAACCCTAACCCTAACCCTAACCCTAACCCTAACCCTAACCCTAACCCTAACCCTAACCCTAACCCTAACCCTAACCCTAACCCTAACCCTAACCCTAACCCTAACCCTAACCCTAACCCTAACCCTAACCCTAACCCTAACCCTAACCCTAACCCTAACCCTAACCCTAACCCTAACCCTAACCCTAACCCTAACCCTAACCCTAACCCTAACCCTAACCCTAACCCTAACCCTAACCCTAACCCTAACCCTAACCCTAACCCTAACCCTAACCCTAACCCTAACCCTAACCCTAACCCTAACCCAAACCCTAACCCTAACCCTACCTAACCCTAACCCTAACCCTAACCCTAACCCTAACCCTAACCCTAACCCTAACCCTAACCCTAACCCTAACCCTAACCCTAACCCTAACCCTAACCCTAACCCTAACCCTAACCCTAACCCTAACCCTAACCCTAACCCTAACCCTAACCCTAACCCTAACCCTAACCCTAACCCTAACCCTAACCCTAACCCTAACCCTAACCCTAACCCTAACCCTAACCCTAACCCTAACCCTAACCCTAACCCTAACCCTAACCCTAACCCTAACCCTAACCCTAACCCTAACCCTAACCCTAACCCTAACCCTAACCCTAACCCTAACCCTAACCCTAACCCTAACCCTAACCCTAACCCTAACCCTAACCCTAACCCTAACCCTAACCCTAACCCTAACCCTAACCCTAACCCTAACCCTAACCCTAACCCTAACCCTAACCCTAACCCTAACCCTAACCCTAACCCTAACCCTAACCCTAACCCTAACCCTAACCCTAACCCTAACCTAACCCTAACCCTAACCCTAACCCTAACCCTAACCCTAACCCTAACCCTAACCCTAACCCTAACCCTAACCCTAACCCTAACCCTAACCCTAACCCTAACCCTAACCCTAACCCTAACCCTAACCCTAACCCTAACCCTAACCCTAACCCTAACCCTAACCCTAACCCTAACCCTAACCCTAACCCTAACCCTAACCCTAACCCTAACCCTAACCCTAACCCTAACCCTAACCCTAACCCTAACCCTAACCCTAACCCTAACCCTAACCCTAACCCTAACCTAACCCTAACCCTAACCCTAACCCTAACCCTAACCCTAACCCTAACCCTAACCCTAACCCTAACCCTAACCCTAACCCTAACCCTAACCCTAACCCTAACCCTAACCCTAACCCTAACCCTAACCCTAACCCTAACCCTAACCCTAACCCTAACCCTAACCCTAACCCTAACCCTAACCCTAACCCTAACCCTAACCTAACCCTAACCCTAACCCTAACCCTAACCCTAACCCTAACCCTAACCCTAACCCTAACCCTAACCCTAACCCTAACCCTAACCCTAACCCTAACCCTAACCTAACCCTAACCCTAACCCTAACCCTAACCCTAACCCTAACCCTAACCCTAACCCTAACCCTAACCCTAACCCTAACCCTAACCCTAACCCTAACCCTAACCCTAACCCTAACCCTAACCCTAACCCTAACCCTAACCCTAACCTAACCCTAACCCTAACCCTAACCCTAACCCTAACCCTAACCCTAACCCTAACCCTAACCCTAACCCTAACCCTAACCCTAACCCTAACCCTAACCCTAACCCTAACCCTAACCCTAACCCTAACCCTAACCCTAACCCTAACCCTAACCCTAACCCTAACCCTAACCCTAACCCTAACCCTAACCCTAACCCTAACCCTAACCCTAACCCTAACCCTAACCCTAACCCTAACCCTAACCCTAACCCTAACCCTAACCCTAACCCTAACCCTAACCCTAACCCTAACCCTAACCCTAACCCTAACCCTAACCCTAACCCTAACCCTAACCCTAACCCTAACCCTAACCCTAACCCTAACCCTAACCCTAACCCTAACCCTAACCCTAACCTAACCCTAACCCTAACCCTAACCCTAACCCTAACCCTAACCCTAACCCTAACCCTACTAACCCTAACCTAACCCTAACCCTAACCCTAACCCTAACCTAACCCTAACCCTAACCCTAACCCTAACCCTAACCCTAACCCTAACCCTAACCCTAACCCTAACCCTAACCCTAACCCTAACCCTAACCCTAACCCTAACCCTAACCCTAACCCTAACCCTAACCCTAACCCTAACCCTAACCCTAACCCTAACCCTAACCCTAACCCTAACCCTAACCCTAACCTAACCCTAACCCTAACCCTAACCCTAACCCTAACCCTAACCCTAACCCTAACCCTAACCCTAACCCTAACCCTAACCCTAACCCTAACCCTAACCCTAACCCTAACCCTAACCCTAACCCTAACCCTAACCCTAACCCTAACCCTAACCCTAACCCTAACCCTAACCCTAACCCTAACCCTAACCCTAACCCTAACCCTAACCCTAACCCTAACCCTAACCCTAACCCTAACCCTAACCCTAACCCTAACCCTAACCCTAACCCTAACCCTAACCCTAACCCTAACCCTAACCCTAACCCTAACCTAACCCTAACCCTAACCCTAACCCTAACCCTAACCCTAACCCTAACCCTAACCCTAACCCTAACCCTAACCCTAACCCTAACCCTAACCCTAACCCTAACCCTAACCCTAACCCTAACCCTAACCCTAACCCTAACCCTAACCCTAACCCTAACCCTAACCCTAACCCTAACCCTAACCCTAACCCTAACCCTAACCCTAACCCTAACCCTAACCCTAACCCTAACCCTAACCCTAACCCTAACCCTAACCCTAACCCTAACCCTAACCCTAACCCTAACCCTAACCCTAACCCTAACCCTAACCCTAACCCTAACCCTAACCCTAACCCTAACCCTAACCCTAACCCTAACCCTAACCCTAACCCTAACCCTAACCCTAACCCTAACCCTAACCCTAACCCTAACCCTAACCCTAACCCTAACCCTAACCCTAACCCTAACCCTAACCCTAACCCTAACCCTAACCCTAACCCTAACCCTAACCCTAACCTAACCCTAACCCTAACCCTAACCCTAACCCTAACCCTAACCCTAACCCTAACCCTAACCCTAACCCTAACCCTAACCCTAACCCTAACCCTAACCCTAACCCTAACCCTAACCCTAACCCTAACCCTAACCCTAACCCTAACCCTAACCCTAACCCTAACCCTAACCCTAACCCTAACCCTAACCTAACCCTAACCCTAACCCTAACCCTAACCCTAACCCTAACCCTAACCCTAACCCTAACCCTAACCCTAACCCTAACCCTAACCCTAACCCTAACCCTAACCCTAACCCTAACCCTAACCCTAACCCTAACCCTAACCCTAACCCTAACCCTAACCCTAACCCTAACCCTAACCCTAACCTAACCCTAACCCTAACCCTAACCCTAACCCTAACCCTAACCCTAACCCTAACCCTAACCCTAACCCTAACCCTAACCCTAACCCTAACCCTAACCCTAACCCTAACCCTAACCCTAACCCTAACCCTAACCCTAACCCTAACCCTAACCCTAACCCTAACCCTAACCCTAACCCTAACCCTAACCCTAACCCTAACCCTAACCCTAACCCTAACCCTAACCCTAACCCTAACCCTAACCCTAACCCTAACCCTAACCCTAACCCTAACCCTAACCCTAACCCTAACCCTAAACCCTAACCCTAACCCTAACCCTAACCCTAACCCTAACCCTAACCCTAACCCTAACCCTAACCCTAACCCTAACCCTAACCCTAACCCTAACCCTAACCCTAACCCTAACCCTAACCCTAACCCTAACCCTAACCCTAACCCTAACCCTAACCCTAACCTAACCCTAACCCTAACCCTAACCCTAACCCTAACCCTAACCCTAACCCTAACCCTAACCCTAACCCTAACCCTAACCCTAACCCTAACCCTAACCCTAACCCTAACCCTAACCCTAACCCTAACCCTAACCCTAACCCTAACCCTAACCCTAACCCTAACCCTAACCCTAACCCTAACCCTAACCCTAACCCTAACCCTAACCCTAACCCTAACCCTAACCCTAACCCTAACCCTAACCCTAACCTAACCCTAACCCTAACCCTAACCCTAACCCTAACCCTAACCCTAACCCTAACCCTAACCCTAACCCTAACCCTAACCCTAACCCTAACCCTAACCCTAACCCTAACCCTAACCCTAACCCTAACCCTAACCCTAACCCTAACCCTAACCCTAACCCTAACCCTAACCCTAACCCTAACCCTAACCCTAACCCTAACCCTAACCCTAACCCTAACCCTAACCCTAACCCTAACCCTAACCCTAACCCTAACCCTAACCCTAACCCTAACCCTAACCCTAACCCTAACCCTAACCCTAACCCTAACCCTAACCTAACCCTAACCCTAACCCTAACCCTAACCCTAACCCTAACCCTAACCCTAACCCTAACCCTAACCCTAACCCTAACCCTAACCCTAACCCTAACCCTAACCCTAACCCTAACCCTAACCCTAACCCTAACCCTAACCCTAACCCTAACCCTAACCCTAACCCTAACCCTAACCCTAACCCTAACCCTAACCCTAACCCTAACCCTAACCTAACCCTAACCCTAAC
>NW_027141628.1:828689-831189 GCF_036365525.1 Heterodontus francisci | reverse complement strand
ACCCTAACCCTAACCCTAACCCTAACCCTAACCCTAACCCTAACCCTAACCCTAACCCTAACCCTAACCCTAACCCTAACCCTAACCCTAACCCTAACCCTAACCCTAACCCTAACCCTAACCCTAACCCTAACCCTAACCCTAACCCTAACCCTAACCCTAACCCTAACCCTAACCCTAACCCTAACCCTAACCCTAACCCTAACCCTAACCCTAACCCTAACCCTAACCCTAACCCTAACCCTAACCCTAACCCTAACCCTAACCCTAACCCTAACCCTAACCCTAACCCTAACCCTAACCCTAACCCTAACCCTAACCCTAACCCTAACCCTAACCCTAACCCTAACCCTAACCCTAACCCTAACCCTAACCCTAACCCTAACCCTAACCCTAACCCTAACCCTAACCCTAACCCTAACCCTAACCCTAACCCTAACCCTAACCCTAACCCTAACCCTAACCCTAACCCTAACCCTAACCCTAACCCTAACCCTAACCCTAACCCTAACCCTAACCCTAACCCTAACCCTAACCCTAACCCTAACCCTAACCCTAACCCTAACCCTAACCCTAACCCTAACCCTAACCCTAACCCTAACCCTAACCCTAACCCTAACCCTAACCCTAACCCTAACCCTAACCCTAACCCTAACCCTAACCCTAACCCTAACCCTAACCCTAACCCTAACCCTAACCCTAACCCTAACCCTAACCCTAACCCTAACCCTAACCCTAACCCTAACCCTAACCCTAACCCTAACCCTAACCCTAACCCTAACCCTAACCCTAACCCTAACCCTAACCCTAACCCTAACCCTAACCCTAACCCTAACCCTAACCCTAACCCTAACCCTAACCCTAACCCTAACCCTAACCCTAACCCTAACCCTAACCCTAACCCTAACCCTAACCCTAACCCTAACCCTAACCCTAACCCTAACCCTAACCCTAACCCTAACCCTAACCCTAACCCTAACCCTAACCCTAACCCTAACCCTAACCCTAACCCTAACCCTAACCCTAACCCTAACCCTAACCCTAACCCTAACCCTAACCCTAACCCTAACCCTAACCCTAACCCTAACCCTAACCCTAACCCTAACCCTAACCCTAACCCTAACCCTAACCCTAACCCTAACCCTAACCCTAACCCTAACCCTAACCCTAACCCTAACCCTAACCCTAACCCTAACCCTAACCCTAACCCTAACCCTAACCCTAACCTAACCCTAACCCTAACCCTAACCCTAACCCTAACCCTAACCCTAACCCTAACCCTAACCCTAACCCTAACCCTAACCCTAACCCTAACCCTAACCCTAACCCTAACCCTAACCCTAACCCTAACCCTAACCCTAACCCTAACCCTAACCCTAACCCTAACCCTAACCCTAACCCTAACCCTAACCCTAACCCTAACCCTAACCCTAACCCTAACCCTAACCCTAACCCTAACCCTAACCCTAACCCTAACCCTAACCCTAACCCTAACCCTAACCCTAACCCTAACCCTAACCCTAACCCTAACCCTAACCCTAACCCTAACCCTAACCCTAACCCTAACCCTAACCCTAACCCTAACCCTAACCCTAACCCTAACCCTAACCCTAACCCTAACCCTAACCCTAACCCTAACCCTAACCCTAACCCTAACCCTAACCCTAACCCTAACCCTAACCCTAACCCTAACCCTAACCCTAACCCTAACCCTAACCCTAACCCTAACCCTAACCCTAACCCTAACCCTAACCCTAACCCTAACCCTAACCCTAACCCTAACCCTAACCCTAACCCTAACCCTAACCCTAACCCTAACCCTAACCCTAACCCTAACCCTAACCCTAACCCTAACCCTAACCCTAACCCTAACCCTAACCCTAACCCTAACCCTAACCCTAACCCTAACCCTAACCCTAACCCTAACCCTAACCCTAACCCTAACCCTAACCCTAACCCTAACCCTAACCCTAACCCTAACCCTAACCCTAACCCTAACCCTAACCCTAACCCTAACCCTAACCCTAACCCTAACCCTAACCCTAACCCTAACCCTAACCCTAACCCTAACCCTAACCCTAACCCTAACCCTAACCCTAACCCTAACCCTAACCCTAACCCTAACCCTAACCCTAACCCTAACCCTAACCCTAACCCTAACCCTAACCCTAACCCTAACCCTAACCCTAACCCTAACCCTAACCCTAACCCTAACCCTAACCCTAACCCTAACCCTAACCCTAACCCTAACCCTAACCCTAACCCTAACCCTAACCCTAACCCTAACCCTAACCCTAACCCTAACCCTAACCCTAACCCTAACCCTAACCCTAACCCTAACCCTAACCCTAACCCTAACCCTAACCCTAACCCTAACCCTAACCCTAACCCTAACCCTAACCCTAACCCTAACCCTAACCCTAACCCTAACCCTAACCCTAACCCTAACCCTAACCCTAACCCTAACCCTAACCCTAACCCTAACCCTAACCCTAACCCT
>NW_027141628.1:813689-816189 GCF_036365525.1 Heterodontus francisci | reverse complement strand
CTTACATACCAGCCATAGCTGCCAGGTCCTTCAGGGTAAGCAGGGATCACATTCACTGGACAGAGAACACGGCACTGATCATGATCAATAAATGGATGAAACATTTAAACTAAATAGTACTGCAACCCTAGAAAAGCGGTGCCTTAACTTAGGAGAAACTATTGTCAATATTTCCAAACTCTTTACCCCTACAGAAACACAGAAAGGGGTCCTAAACAAGGGTCTTACATTTGTGCCAGTCACAAAGCCATGTAAAAAGCAGATTCAGAATGACTTAGAAAGCTTTTACAGAAGAATTAAACTCACAGATTACTTTAGGGACTCAATTACAGACAAACAACCCTTCATGCCGTCATCGGACTGGACCCCAGAAGACACTGAAATACACCCAGAGATAGTAAATTTTATGAGTGTAACTCAAAAGGAAATAGAAAAAATCCCCATATTAAAAGATAAACAGAATCTCACCAGAAGAGAAAGGCAGGCGATTAGGGAATTAAAAACTAACCCGAACATAGTTATAAAACCAGCAGATAAGGGCAGTAGTATAGTTCTCATGGACAAACAACAGTACCTGTTTGAAGCACACAGACAATTAAATAACACGGACCACTACATTAAATTAACAAAACCCATCTTTCAGGAAACACAAAAAGAGATTGACAATATATTAGAACGACTCCATAAGTCTAAATTTATTAAACAGAAACAGGTTGAATACCTGAGAGGGGAACAACCGCGGCCCAGAAAGTTTTACATACTGCCCAAAATACATAAACATCCAGATACATGGACAATTCCAGGGGAGATACCACCGGGAAGACCCATTGTGTCAGACTGTGGCAGTGAATCCTACAGGGTAGCTGAATACATTGATTCATTCCTGAACCCCTTGGCCCAGAAACATCCCAGTTATATCAAGGACACATATCACTTCACAGAAATAGTTAACTCGTTGACCGTACCCCCTAATGCCCTTCTTTTTACCATGGACATCGAAAGCCTATATACAAATATAGAAACAAACAGAGGTATACAGGCAGTTAAAAATGCCCTTGCTAAATTTCCCCACCCTAAAAGACCAGATGAAGCTATAATTCAGCTACTACATCTGGGTTTAACAAAAAATGACTTTGAATTCGATGGGGAATCGTACCTCCAAATTAAGGGCACAGCTATGGGTAAAAAGTTTGCCCCGGCCTATGCAAACATTTACATGGCAGACTGGGAGGAGAGTGTCTTCAAAAAGTGTCCCAAGCGCCCAATGTGCTATTATAGGTACTTGGATGATATATGGGGGGTTTGGACCCACACAGAATCAGAATTAGAAGATTTCATCAACACTCTCAATAATCATCACCCCTCCATTAAAATTAAAGCCACAACACACAAGGAAAGCATTGACTTTCTCGACACTACAGTTTTTAAGTTGCCACTAGAGAACAACAGTCACAAATTAGCAACAAAGGTATTCTTCAAAGTAACTGACACACATACACTCCTGCACACTAAAAGCCATCATCCCAGGCACACCTTTAGGGGACTGGTAAAGTCACAACTCATGCGGTTCCACCGCATATCCACAAAACTAGAAGATTTCAACAAAGCGGTCACCACCCTTTTCACCGCACTGAGACGGAGGGGGTACACAAAGAGATTCCTCAGACATATCAAGTCCAATTTCCTGAGGGAGATGGAGAACCCACAGCCACGGTATAGGCCAACTACAAGACTACCACTTGTTACAACATACGGCGCAACAACTCAACAGATAAATAGGGTAGTGAGAAACCATTTTGAAAAGTTAAAAGGGGATGTTAACTCACTGAGCCAATATAGCATAACATCAGCTTTCAAAAGAGGCAAAAACCTAAAAGACCTATTGGTCACCAGTAGCGTAAAGGCACAAACCGTACCAAATTGCGGTGACAGACAATGTGGAACATGTAAACACCTAAAGGTCTTAAAAATCTTGCAAAACGAGAACACAGGAAAAACCGCTTTAATAAAGCAAAGAATTACATGCGAGCAACAAAATGTAGTCTATGCAATTCGATGTAAACAGTGCCACATTTTATATATCGGGGAAACAGGGAACACTTTAAGAACTAGATTTACGGGACACCTTAGTTCCATCCGGACAGGGAAGGAAGACAAGGCGATAACCAAACATTTTATGCAACATGGAATTCAGTCCCTGGAAATCATGGGGCTTGAAACTAACTTGAATTGGACACCAATACAAAGGAAAAGGAAAGAGAGATGGTGGATCTTAACATTACAAACCCAGTTACCAAAGGGTCTGAACCAAATGTAGGACAGCAAATATTTCTTCACCCATACTTAAAACGTAACACATCCAAAACAATCCTGAACTCCACATATCCCGAATCCATGGGAACACAGCACACCATCCACAACCATCTCGGATAATAACACCAGCCTTAGAAGTAGCCCATCTACCCAAAGAAAATTGGTGCCCTAACCCTAGCCCTAACCC